>NC_080572.1:129634023-129934023 GCF_030247185.1 Malaya genurostris
ATCGATTTTCGATTTCTGTATAAAGATGCTCGCAAAGGAATAGCTGTTCAGGAGAACACGATAACTGAAATCATATCATACGCGTCAAAGAAAGTGCAGAATTCATCTGCTTTTAAACTCCTGAAATATTTGGACAACGACACTAGTAGTCGAGGCATGCCATCATGTATCCTCATAATATAAATAAATCGATCTTATAATTGTTGTAGATGCACTAATAATTGCGTTGCTTCTAGTGCTGAGCACTGTATGGTTACCTGTTCATGCAGGATCACACTTTAAGCCAACAGTTTACGTTGCACAACAAGACACAATTGTTGTTGTCAACACGGAGGATGAAATATTGACGCAGCCTATGCAGAGCGGAATCAGTCTATCGTGTCAAAACTCGTAGTGTTAGGTGGAGGCATCGATACCATCAGCGGATGATTTTTTGTATGATATAAAGAGTGAATCTGTTTGGTAAAGATATGAAACCTAAGCAGCTTGACACACTATCCTTCAGTAATCCTTACATCAGGTCCTGTGGAAAAAAATGATGTGCTTTCGGAATGTAGCAGAATACAGAGGATTCAAATAGTATGCTCATATAATGTCTTCACACAAAACATTTGTTATACTCTTTGTGTAAAAGCAACTTTACAATTTTTGCATAAAGTTAGGAATGAGAGCTCTCTGAAAATAGATGAATCTGATAATTTTGTATCCAGTGATTAGCGATTACGCTATTATTTTTCAAAGATTATTCAACCATTAAATATAGATAACGGATTCAATGTTCAGTTATCGAGTAGGGTCAACTACAAAGGAATTTCTTACAGTACCAGTAATTTTCTTACACAATTCGAAAATCATATGATGTACTTGTATGAAATATTGGAGTTTTCATTGGTTAACGCTACAATATTTGTTTCTTGTCAATTTTGTGAAATAGGTGAGCATTGTGAGCATTGTTTAGCGTATAAAGCTCTAAACCGATTATCGATTGTTAATGTGTATTAAATTAATATGTTCAAAAGTTATCCGATTACTTTGTATCGTGTATCGTAGAACGAACTTAATATAGCAGTAAACTAGTATGTAAAAAAATTGACAAAAATTAACACTATTGTAGCTATTAAAGCATTCTTCTGTATGCAAAAAAACATGTAATAAATTTCTTAAAATCACAGTAGCAACATTAGGCTTATTAGATAACAATACTTATTACTTCGAAAAAAAAACAGTCCTAATTACTGCTATTGAAAACTTTTTCCCTACGTGTCTTTTCCACTTTACAATACATGCCAAACATGAAACACTCATTCAATTTTCATTTAAAAAAAAGGTGGGTGGGTAATGTCAGAGACATAACTGGATGTCGTGAATACGAAAAAACTGATACGCTCCCATCACTTTTCCGAATATCAGTTAGTTGATTGATTGTATGAATTGTGCAAGCTTTCCTCTTTTTCACTAATAGAGTTTGAAGCGATGCACCTACATTAAAATACAGATTAGTTACATTAAACAGCTACTATTCTACAACTATATATTCCAAACTTGAAACAATTCTTTTATAATTTGCTAATATAGCAGGCTAGGTACGACAAATTTGTAGTTTATTTTTATTGATGCTACAAAGTTCGAAGATATCTGATTCTTCTCGATATTTCAGTACGAGACAATTGCAATGGGCTGGTCTGAAATGTATCGACGATCTTCGGTATGCAAGAGTTATTCTAATAATAATAATGATAGTAATAATAATAATAATAATAATAATAATAATAATAATAATAATAATAATAATAATAATAATAATAATAATAATAATAATAATAATAATAAAAACAATAATAATAATCATAATAATAATAATAAAAGAGATTAACCTGTTTATATGGCAACCCTGTTTCGCATGGCATATTTTTACACGGCCCCATACTAGTATAAAAATGTGTTCAACATTCGCTTTCGCATTGCCGTTCGTAATTGAATGTGTTAGTGACGGTACAAATCTGATTTTCTACCTGTTTACGGTGCCATCGTTCTGACGGTGTCTCGTACGTACAGAGTAGCTGCTTTAACTCAAATGACGCTATTTCTCACATCACATTTCAATTTATACTGGTAGCGGTGTACGGACCTCCCCTTCACAGAACGGGAAACAGTGAGACGATATAAAAGAGAAAGTTAGTAGAGTGGCAGTCAGTAATACTGAACTGGCTGTCTAACGGTTAACAGCTTCTTGTGGAATTTTCACGCGGAAACACGCACACAGGAGGAACAATTAAGGGCAAGGCAAAGTCCCGCTCGAACCGTGCTGGTCTGCAGTTCCCAGTTGGCAAAATCCATCGTCTGCTCCGGAAGGGAAACTACGCAGAGCGTGTCGGTGCCGGTGCACCGGTCTATCTGGCGACAGTGATGGAGTACTTGGCTGCCGAAGTGTTGGAATTGGCTGGTAATGCTGCCCGCGACAACAAGAAAACGAAAATCATCCCTCGCCATCTGCAGCTGTCCATCCGTAACGACGAGGAGTTGAAAACCCCGTCCTTTTCAGGACGACCACATAACTGTGATAAAGAAATATTTAGGATTGCTTTAAATTTAGCCAGTTCTGATACGCCTAGAAAGTAGAATGCGCAAATAAAGTGAAAACATTTGTTCTAATAATTTGTATAAAGTATACTAGTATAAAGATGTTTCTAAATCAAAATTTTCTGTTTCGTATTGCGAGACAGCGTTACTGTCCTGTCGTAATTGAATGTGTTAGATATCATGATCAAAAAGCGCCCCATACTAAAGAATTCACGACAAAAAAATACATATTGATCTGTACGTGGCAACTCTTTCGCACGGCATATTTGTGTACTAGTATAAAGATGTATTCAACATCATCACTTCCTCTTTCACATTGCCGTTCGTAATTGAATGGGTTAGTGACGGTGCAAATTAATTTAACTTCTCGTGTGTGCCTTGTTTCGGCAACAGTTTCTCGGAAAATGGTAGGAAAGCGATAAAATTCAACTAATTCTTTATGATTATTTTTAGCACTTAAAAGTGCTATTTGAATTTGCTGGAATTTTCGGCTGCCTTTCAGAATTCCTTTCCTGTACGCAGAACGGGAAACAGTGAGACGACAGGTCCACGATGTTGCTCTCGTGTGTCTTGTTTCGGGAACAGATGCTCAGGAAATGGTAGGAAAAATGAAGCACTCAACTTTTATATGGATGCTCTTGTATAGATGCAGACATCTCGCGTTCTGATTGGCTGGTGCTGTCATGGGTTAAATCAAACAGGTTTTTCAATAGTATACTATTGAAAAACTTCAATGTTGTTGCAATACACGTTCAAGTTGAAAATTTTCGATTCTATTGGTAGTTAGATTATATAAATCCTTCTACAGATCACTGAGCTATGAGCTTCCAAAATACGAGAAAGGCAAACGCGCCATATGAATTATCCTCTTTGACACTCGTTTGTACCAAACATTTAAGAAAAGTTTAATTTTGAACTATTTAAGATTATGTCACACAACTGAAAATTTTATCATATAATTGTGATCATATTTCCGATGGCATGTTGCAAGAATTATGTTGATTCATTAGATACAACAGAAGATATTCACGATCAAAAACTTATCACTCTCTCATAGGGTAAATTTTGAAAAGGCGCCCCATAGTAAAGTAAGTCGTATTCACGACAAAATAATTATAGAATCTAAATTCTAATAGATAACCATATAGATTTCAATAGTAGCATATTGAAATCTTATATACACAATATTTGAAAATCAAGTGCAATGTGGCACGTAAAACGTATATAACACAAAAATTTCGTGTCTTTACGTTTCGTCTTAGACTCGTCAGTGCAGAGCAGTTCAAATTGAGCTGCTTACTGAAAACTTCAACAGTTTAATTTGAACCGCTAAGCAGACGTGAAGTGATTGCTATTTGCAACACACTTGTAATAAGCTCCGAAGTGCTAAGTCTTTCCTGACGTGCCGAACGAAAACAAGTTTCGGGTAATACTGGCCGATTCAGATGGTCATTTAGGGGTTAACCGACGACACGACCTGCCACTCGTCTATCGAAACTGTATCGCAAATTTAACTACCCCTCAGTAACTGGTAATGTCAAAACGAAATCGCCCGAAAAACTATTGAAACTGGCAACACAAGTTGATAGATTATTGATTTTAAATAACAGTTACCATAACCTTGGTTACTGCATATTGGAGACTTGAGAAATGTAAACAAAACAAACTGCCTCGAGTGAAATTATCATGTAGTTTAATCGGATAGAGGTCTTCGTTAAGGTTTGCTGGTGCTCGAACATATCGATGACAACTTTTCATAAGGGCACATAAACCAAATGTAAACAAATTCAATTAATGCATACATTTTTTAATCACTAAACAATCTATTGATTCACTTAAAATGAGCTAATGTTTGTTTGAAAAATTCCTCTGAAATCGAAATCTTCAAAATGTCACATCAACAAAATAATTGTAATGATCAAATTTTGTTTGTGTTACCTTTTATATTCATATGATAAACATGGGAGCATATGCATCCAAAATCAAAACAAGCCTTTTCGTGCATGTGCCTTTTCAGTTTGAGTTTATTCAAATGTTTACTCATAATTTATATAATAACGCAGGTTGTAACGAATGTTGAATCCTTTAAATCAAATAAGAAATTTTCGAACGTAAATTTATGGAAGTACATGGTAATTTAATTATTTTCAAGTCGGCTACAAATTGGAATGGTACTATAAAATTTTCAGTGTGGAAAAGGTTGTATGTTCTTCGATTGGAAAAGGGCTTTTAAACATTTTCTCGTTTTCTAGTGTGCTTGCGATTTAGACCATTTTGTTTTAATCGTTGGAAAGAAAAACAAAATTGAATTATTTTTCAAGTTTAGCGCTTCGACTATTTTAATGGAAAACTCTAACGGGTTTCATTTACTGCTAGGTACAAATGTTCAAAAGGAGAAATATCACAGCAAATAAGTAGACTCTTTTTCAGATGCAGCAGCAATGATCGAGAACGATGAAGAGGAGAATGTTGCGCTTTTCAGTAATCCGTCAGTAGCATTATATGAAGAGGTCGGAAATAGTTCCGCACCAAATATATCGAAATGCTTCGCAAACAGCACAATCGGAAGTCCAAGTTTATCTTTTACAAATATTGTTTCGTCTACACCGCTAAACAATAAGTCTTTGTTGTGTCAACCGGAATTAGACAGAGATCAATTAAGCAGTGAGTCTTTGCTAATTCGTACAATGGATTATCCGTTGTTTTATACTCCGCACAACGAACCTACTTGTAATATGCTTATACGGACTGCAGACGAAGGATACATTTGGTCTCTTAGAGATAAGACGCCACCAAAATTTCAAAAACAGCCTATGTCAAATGCAACACGCCATCCTTGCCGTGATCTTGCCAATACAACTAATTTTACCCACGAGCCAATGTTGAAACGTTTATCAAGAGATTCTGATTCAACAAGGATCTCACCACTTCATAACGATAGCCTTGGATCATCAACGGGCAGTCGCACTATCTCTGTTGCTGGAACAATGAAACACCGCGTTTTTCGAAATCATTCTGTGCGGACATCAAGAAGCGATCGTAGCCTTGAAGAACCTTCAATAGATCGAATTTTGAAACATCGAGCACTACAAACTTCTTGTAGCCGCATTCATTCACGGTCCATAAACGAACGCTCCTATCAGTCATCATTTGCTACAACGTTTGGTCTTCATACTCCTCGCTTAAAATCGTATGGTTTATCATCAAATCAGCAGTTTCAATTCCCGTAATGGAAACATCACACACGCATTGTGAGGCATCCCCGAAGTCTCCTCAAAATACCTCAAGCAAATATTGTGCTCGGGTCGCTAAAAGTACATCGATGTTTTCTAACTGTAATTTTTATGGTATAAGTGTTAGTTCAATTCAGGCGCGTATACAGGGGGGGGGGGTTTAGGGGTTCAACCCCCCCCCCCCCCGAAACAAAAAATTATTACCCATGGGAAACATTGTGATATAAATTGTACATGTGTTGATTTATCACCATGTTCTAAAAGCCCCCGCGAAAATTTTCTCTGGCTACGCGCCTGGTTCAATTATTAAATTAATCTATAATTAAACAGATCATTTGCCATGTGATTCAATCATTGATCAAGAAGGTCGCGAAAAACAGTCTGGTTTGATAATACAAGATCAAGCAATTACGGAACACAACTGCAATGAGAGTTGTGACTCAGATTCTGATGTCAGCGAGGGTGAAGAAGATGCGGGAAATACCGCAATGTTGAACGACTTATCCATATTTGAATATTTTCAACCTTTCCATAATGATACTTTAATTAATGAGGATGACACAACGGATGCGGAATCTGGTGAGTCTTTATGTGTAAGGAAAGATTAATTATCATTTAGTTCAGAACAATATCAGTATTAGTTCAGCAATGTCACTAAAAGATGGTACGTTCAACATGCCAAATGTATCCCTCACTTGTACGCAGTGTTGTTCCGAATTCCCGCATTGGAGCAGTTAGCAGGTTTGAGTTCTTTCTCTGGATATAATTTTGGCAATTTTTCTCTTTTGCTATTTTTCATTGGACAGTCCTTTTTCCAGTCTTGCCTTCACGAAACATTTCCGAGTAATGCCGGGTTATTCAGCTAGTATTTTATATAAATGAACATATCCTTAATAATACATGGATATAGTTCGGGTATTACATATCATTACAAGTTTTTCCATTTTAGTATCTTGCATCATGCCTATCACATCGCATTGCTTATAATTGTAAATTATTATTATTGTCTGTTAATTTTGCCCCTTTTTTAACTATTCTCGGTCGTTCACCGGGAATTGTAAATCGAACCCAGACATAGACTCACCCATCACGCTATACCCTTCTCCCCATCGATTTAGTTACTTATCTGGTCTTTTATACGTAACGTTTATCTGCGCGGTGATTGAATTATATCTACCATAATAAATTCTCTTTCCTTACGCGTTTTTTCCTATGATTTAGAAAATTTCTCAGTCACTAGCAGCAACAAGTGTTGAACTCACATCTCTTCCCTTCCTACAATGATCGGCATGGACATGATCATCTACGATTCTTATGCTTTCACATTGAAATCAGTTTTTGATTGCACTTTTTGTATGATGTACTATCCCATGTTACCTGCATTTGATTTAATATGCAATTTCAGTTTTTCGTTCATGTTTTGTTCATAAAATCTGAAAGCTGAAGATTTTGTTTATAGTGCTTCCAATTAATTACTTCATTGTAGCACATACATGATGTCTACCTTTGCGGATTTTCAGAACAAACACCAAAGACAGCGACGATATCGTCATATTCTAATATAAGTATATATATTTTTTTCAGATGTGTTGGATATTAAGAGCTTCGAAAAACCAACTCGAAAATCAAAAGACGTGAATTTGAACAGGAAAGAATTAAAGGAACGCGGCATGGAGTATACAAACTCTAGTGGCAAAAAAGTACCAGCTCGAAAAATCAAGGAGTCATGCAAATGTGCAAGAATAAGTTGTAGTTCTAAGTACACTGAAGAAATGCGTGAAAAACTGTTGTTCCGTTTACTACGACTCAAATCTTCAGGACAGAATCAGTTCTTGAGCTCGCATATTGATGTGAAATATGCAGCGAAACATCGAGTAAGTGTTTTGAAAGTCAGTGTTCGTGTGGTATAATATCACGTTTTTATTTGTTTTCTAGGTTTTAAATTCCAAAAGAAAATTTACATTTCAATACTTCTTACCTGGCGTAGGAGGTAGAGTTCGAGTGTGTAAAAATATGTTTCTAGCCACATTTGACATTGGATGCAAAAAGGCTAGAGTTCTTGCTGAAAAGGTCCTACGTGGTTCGGGTATTTGCGCCGAAGACAACAGAATTATGTTTTCAAGCCGGATAACTATTAACCAAGAAAGTCGATCTTATATCGAGAATCACATTAAGTCGTTTCCCTCATATCGATCACACTACTGTCGGGAATCAAGCACTCGAATGTACTTATCTTCAGACTTGAATATTCGTAAAATGTTTGACTTATACGTCGACAAATGTAAAGCTGAAAATAAGGAAATAGTTCACTATAACACTTATCGCATAATATTCAGATCATTTAATTTGAGCTTTAAAAAGCCACAGAAGGACTGCTGCAATGATTGCGACAAATTTAAAATCGCAATAAAGGTAGCGTCTGACCCTACCATAATAAACGATATTCTACAGGCTCATAAAAAGCATCAAGAAGCATTTAATTACGTATACCAGATCAAACGAGAGGATGTCGCAAAAGCTAAAAGGGACAAGACTGTTTGTACGACAAGCTTTGATTTACAAAAATGCTTAGCAACTCCATATCTACGCTGCGGGATCGCTTATTATAAACGCCAACTTTATACATACAATTTAACTATATTTTATACTATAAACGGCAAAAATAGTGTGAAGTGCTATTTGTGGAACGAAACGATTGCTCGACGAGGTGCTCAAGAAATTGGTTCTTGTGTACTGTATTTCCTCACGACTGTGTTCGAGGAGAATCCTGATCTTGAGCTTCTCATTCTGTATTCTGACAGATGCAGCGGTCAGAACCATAATTTCGTCATGTGTGCCATGTTTAGCTACTTTATTGAGTCCATGTATCTAAAAGGACGGAATATCATTATTAGACACAATTTTATGGTGTCTGGACACAGCCACATGGAAGTTGATTCTGTGCACGCGGCGATTGAGAAAGCGAAAAAATCAACTAATATTGATATAGAAATACCAAGAGATTGGGCGGTGTTTATT
The DNA here is from genome assembly GCF_030247185.1 of Malaya genurostris. Lineage (NCBI taxonomy): Eukaryota > Metazoa > Arthropoda > Insecta > Diptera > Culicidae > Malaya > Malaya genurostris. The sequence continues at coordinate 129,642,855 of NC_080572.1, forward strand.
GCCCAAGTTCGAACAAAATCACCGTTTCATGTAATTGAACTTGAGCAATCACAGTTCTTTTCATTGAAAAAGCTCACTTTGCGATACAAACGCCCTAAATGTGACGACAAGAACGATTCTTTAAAATTCAAACCGATTGTATCGTTTGAATACAACTCTTTCAAACCGGGAGTAGTGAGTTTCAAAACATGCCACCACGATGAATACACTACTTTCACTTTGGCAGAGCCATACGATCTAGAAAATTCGTCCATTCCAGAGCTAGAACGACTATATGACAGTCCAATAAAAATACAGCAAGCCAAGCTCAACGATCTGAGAGAGCTCATAGCTTACGTTTCTAATAAGGAATATTATGAGACTATGTTAAAAAATATTGCTCCTTCGAAACGTGGACGAAAGCCAAAAGATATGGAGGAGGAATTTGTTTCCGATGCAGATATGGATGTGGATATAGGAATCGATTGTAACACTGATTAAATAAAAACTGTTTTTCCTCTCTTCATCTATCCAATACTTTAACTCTTGTCCATGCCACTTCAATTTCCTTCAATTTGATCTACTGGTGCTGTATCCAGAGATTGCCATCTGATACAACTACCATCCGCCGGGAATTCCATTCTGGGGATGTTTTTCCCGCGGCCCTCCGAAATTCTTTTCTCAGCTGCCGCGAAATCACTCGATCCACTGAACGCAGAAATTACTCAATTCACCTCCCATATTAAAAAAAGGGTCTAAAAACAAGTCACAGAACGAAATGGGTTTAAAGACAAACGTCACAAGTTGTTTTGATTAAAAGAAAAGGCCGAAAAGCAGGGTGTATGAACAATATTTTGCCGAAAAGGTGTTTCAATGAATGGCATAAAAACAACGTTGCCTTTTGAAAGGGACCAAAACATTTTTAGGTTAATTTTCTGGTTAAATATTATACATAAATTGAAACCACGATTCGTTTGAATACTTTGTAAATGCTTACAACATATTCTAATGCAAGACACAAATTATGTGTTCAAATAGTTAAATAGGAATTAAAAATGCTAACTCATTTTTCAAAGTTGATTATCCTAAATGTATCTCTTTGTTCTTAGCACCTTATGAAATGTTGTCATCGATATTAAAAATGACTTCCAGACAATTCAAGATTCATGGATGTTTGTTAAATAGTTCAACGTAACCATACTTAGATCTATAATGACTATCTGCTATGTAAATGAGTTTTTAAATGGTGTTAAGTTTTGCAGTCATTCAATCCGTCATTGCGAAACTTTTTAACAGTCCGATCATCAGAATTTTTTGAAAGCATATTTGTTATTTTCTAATGACATTCTAAAGTAAAACCATTTCAATTCGTCCCTTGTTCCAAATCGTTCAACCCTCGTTGCTAATCAGCATACATCTTGTGAAACAATGCGCTGTCATATTTTGGAAACTCCTCCTCTACTTCTACTCTCAGTGATTTGAGGTCTTCGCAAAGTGCGTGTATACTTTGATGAATATGAAATGCACTTGAACAGGACGGGAATCAAATTTCTCAGTATATTGAATCTGATCGCAATTATAGGTTTTGAAGTGCACATCGAAAGCCTCCAGTACAAACAGGTCTTCTTCAAACAATTTGATTATTTGTGTCTCAAACAGAAAAGAGACTGTAACTACGGTCTACCGTAAGGCTGCTGGAACATGTTGAAGTAGTCGAATGTAAAGAGTGTGAGATACAATTCAACAATGAAGTCTCATTTTCATTTCATGAAGACTGGTACTAACTTCCGGGTAGGTTAACAGTATGTTAAGCAAAAGTGATGTGTTTCGGAAACTCGACTGGATATTTCTAAAAAGGAAGAGCATCATCATGGATGAGTTAAATGACTACACTGCAGTTAGAGCTAATGGGTAGCTGTGGATGATATAGAATGACGCCTTTCTGTCGCAAACTTTACTTCTAGTACCAGATTTGGTTATTGTACTATTGTGTTTGGCGCAAATCTAAAAAGGAAGTTGAAACAAAATTTAAATTTATATAAAAGTTTTAAAACTTTCTCAAATGATTTATTTATTTATTATAGCGCTCCTTGGTAACTAGTTCATAGCAACTTAAACAGTGTTGCTCAAGAAGATTATTTTCATGATTATCGAGGGGTCGCTATATTTATGGTAACTGGCCACCAATCACTCTCGAACAAGTTTTGTTCAGATTTTTCTTCGGGGTGCCTGGTCGTGTCGTCGGGTTAACCTTATTTTGTGCTAGGGTACATAACCAATTTCACTATCTTTACGTTTAGTCTTAGAACCGTCAGTGCAGAGCAGTTCAAATTCACGCGTTTTTTGAAAACGGCCAATAAGTCACCTGTCAACCGACGACACGACCAGACACTCCGAAGAAAAATCGGAATAAAAAGTGTTCGTGAGCGATTTACCACCAGTTACCATAAATATAGCGACCCCTTGAAAATGACAAAAACTAACTATTCGAGCAACACTGTTTAAGTTGCTATGAGCTAGTTACCAAGGAGCACCCGAATTAATAAACAAACAGTTTGAAACAGTTGTGGAAAAATTCCACATTTCATGATTATTCAAAATCATTTACAGAAAACTGCAAAAAATAATAATTCATTCGAGGGCTGAATTGTATATAAAGTTTGTCAAACGCCGATGCTTGGTGAGTGATTATCTTCGTATAAATGGATTTCTAAACGCTTTGTGTTTTTTAGTTCGATCTCAGAAAAAGAAATCATGATGGATTGGTTAGTATCATTACTAGTGAAGTTCTCTGAAGCGAGTTGTCAAAAAGTCTACATTCAATCGGCTGACTCCTAGCGAAGTCCGGACAATTCGATGCGTTTCACAGGTCATTCAGATCCCCAACGCAAAAATGTTCTAGTACAGATACATTTTTATTAAATCTTAAGGCTGGACTTCAAAATAGACGACATGAAAAGTTGAAACTTTAAACGAGGAATGTAAGTATTTCTGGGAACGTTATGAAAGTGATAAATGCTTAGTTAGATGAATATATTCCCTCTGAAGATAACACACGATAAGTTTTTTATTGCCTTAAACAACCGAAATCAATTTTTTGGTGGTGAATAATTTGCGTTGCCGGTACGGTACGCCACTACGAATTACATATTCGTTATGAGACAAGTACTCAAGAAGTGTCGCGCCATTGACTTCAAAGCGGCATACGACGCAATCACTATGGCAGAATTTATTCTGAAAGAATAAATTTAATACCTACCAGCGGGCCAACTACACTCAACGGTTCCGTTTTGAGTGAGAATCTCTTGTTTATGTTTACATTCCATATGTGGTTTCCAAGGATACTGGTAACTGTTTTTCAAAATCAATAATTTACCAACTTGTGTTGCCAGTTTCAACATTTTTTCAAGCGATTCCGTTTTGACATTACCAGTTACTGAGGGGTAGTTAGATTTGCGATACAGTTTTGATAGTCGAGTGGCAGGTCGTGTCGTCGTGTCAACCTTCACTTTCGAAAGAAATTGCAAGCGAGCTATGAAAGATAGAGTATTAAATTTAACACCAGACTAAAGAGAAAACTTTTCTCTGCCGTTTACTATTATGACCTACTCTCAGCGAGTGCCGAGTCATTCGAAATTACTCTTCAAAGTGAATATTGATGGATGGCTTATTGGCCGTTCTAAAAAAAAAAGGCGTGATTTGAACTATCACTATTTATAGAACACATGAAATTCATGGAGATATACACCTAGCTCATAAAATGAGAGTAAAAACTACATCTTTGAAAAGATGACTTGGTCGAGCAAAAAAAAAGTTTCCCAAGGATTAGTTTGCCGCCCCTCCAAAAACATTGCGCCCGGGACGAGTGAGAAAAGGTTTCTGTTTCGTCTGGTGTTAAGGTAGCGCTTCGCCGTGGTCAGGTCGAAGCGAGACAACTCACTGCTTTCTCTTGCTTTGTCGCCGAAATTTCACCCTAAAATGCGAATTTCTCCAATACTAACCCGATTCACGAAAAATCAAAAACATACGATTGTAGGTAAACGATTTTACTATGCATTTGGCGAAAAATATCAGTTAGAAAGCTTTTCTTTCGCGAGATTTTTTTGCGAGTTTTGTAAAACGTTTTGTTTTCTTTTTTCCTTTTCTCGCTATAAACAACTCGCATAAGTAGGGATGTGCTACGTTTTCAACAAAGCGTCAAAGCTAGTAGCGATGAAAATCATTACTGATTTCTGCTTCTACTGAAACATGAATAGAAATTATTTTACAAAGTAGTAACACTTACTTACATTTTCTACTCATCTATGTTCAACGTTTACGCAGAGAGAACGGACAACGAAAACAAAAGAAATGTTGTTAGCGTCTACCGCATGTGGCATTTTGCACACCCCAATGCATGCGTTGACATTGTGTGCGTGCGAAAGAATAAGGAAAAACTAATTTATTTTTATAACTCGCACGAAATCTTTCGATAAAAACGTTTATCAGGCACAATTTATATACGAATCGATAGAAAAATTAATTATCTAGAATCGTATGTTCTTGGAATTTCCGTTTTCTCACAATTTTGGGTGAATTGCGTGAAACCCCGGGATAGGCAGCGAACTCCCGTGACCACGGCGAAGCGCTACCTTAAGGTAGCGCTTCGCCGTGGTCAAGTCGAAGCGAGACAACTCACTGCTTCCTCCTGTCAAGTCGGTAGGAAATTTTTTAATTAATCCACTTTTTCAATGATCTCTTATAAAAACGGGCTAATTCATTTGAAAAATCATAGTAGAAGTTGAAGAAAAAGATTTTACTCTGAGGTGGTCATGTTGATGTTAATTCATTGTGCGAAATCTACCGTTTATTCAAAATTGAGCATTAAACTTGGTTTGATACCATTTTTCAAATGACTGGAAATAACAAATCAAGTATCCAAAATAAATAGTACTCGATCGCTATACATTTTGGTACTCGAGAAATCAGCATTACACTGGTTTCTGTTTAAATAAATTACGGGTGTGTAATGTCAGAGACAAAACTGGATGTCGCGAATACGAATAAAGCTGACACGATTTCTTTATACTTTCGAATTGATTGTTGATCGATTATGAGAATTTTGAAACTTTCCCCATTTTCACTACTAGAATTTTAAACGATTTTTGACGTCGATTATCTCATTTCGGATTTGCATATTTCATTGAAAGAAACTATCAAGATGCTGTACAGGATACATTTCTGACTTTTAGAAGAACCGAATTGTGGAATTCTCTACGATATTTAGCACAGTTCGGAACATTTTTCTCGAACGATTTTCGCACAGCGAAAAGTGCACGAAGCAAACCAAATTATTGTGGATTTTCATTAAACTGATGATTTATACCTTCGATTTGCAAAGAAGTAATCTTAAAAGTTCTTTAGATAACATCTAGAGCCATTAGAACGGCTGATTTTATATAATGCGGTCCACTATTCGTTTTCTTTTTCTCCAATGTTAACGACCAGAAGCTCTGTTGCATGATGTAATCGCTCTTGTTTGAGTTGAAACTAGCTTTGCGAACAAACCGCAACATATCCGCTCGCAGTGCCAAATGATGCCAAACTGAATCAATTTCTCTCAAGAGGTTTCTTTTTACGGGAGTTCGTTTGTAGTTTTTTCACAAATGGGCGGTTCCAAGGGCCACACCTATAGGTACTTATAGAATTTTGATGTCGATTATTTCATTTCGGATTTGCATATTTCATTGGAAGAATTTATTAAGATGCTGTACAGGATTCATTTCTGCCTTTTAGAAGGACCACAATTGATTCTCTACGATATTTAGCATAGTTATTAACATTTTCTCGAACGATTTTCGCACAGCGAAAAGTGCACGAAGAAAATCAAAATTCGATTTGCAAAGAAGTAATCTTAATAGTTCTTTAGATAACATTTAGAGCCATTAGAACGGCTTCGTTTTTCGTTTTCTTTTTCTTCAATACAAACGACCAGAATCTCTTGCATGATGCAATCGCTCTTGTTTGAGTTGAAACTAGCTTTTCGTACAAACCGCAACACATCCGCTCGCAGTGCCAAATGATGCGGAACTGGTTTAATGCGTCTTCTCGCCTTGACGACCGGAAGGCAAATGAGAAATACGACCTGAGCGTTTGAGGTTTTTAACCACGCAGAAGGTGCCGCTCTCCGATGCCGCTGTTTGAATGCGTCTTCTTGCCCCGACTTCTGCTTCCATCCAACGCACAAGAAGAAATGATCGACTTTCGGCCACGGTTCCCCTTATATAACGTTCAGTTGAAGATATTTGCCTGACTACCTCAAAGTCGTCGTCCTTGCCCGAAAAACCCAAGCGAGTTTTCCGAGTTGTTTTCAAATTTTGAGAAAACTTAATTTTTGAGTTGTTTGTGGTTATCTCACACTGTTTAAAATATTATCCTATATTCCTGATCATAGTTTTGATGAAATAGTTAAAGAATTATGTTGCTGCCATTAATACAAGTCGAAATATTCACGATTAAGTTCTGCTCATTCTTCCATATGGCTATGAAAAGGCACCTCATAGTAAAGTAAGTCGTAAAAAAGCAAAGCCTTGGTATTACATTCCTGTAGTGGAATTCGACCTTCTGTTTCTACGATTCTACTGACACTAGAACACTAGAATCTTTCAAGGTCGAGGCTCGAACATACGACAACTGATTTGTAAGACCAACGCCCTATGCATTGAACCGCCAACCCGGGAAGTAAGTCGTATTCACGACAAAAATATTGATCCGAAAAAAACCTAACTATACCCTATTTCACACATTTCTGGCGATTTTTCGTGTTTAATCGTAGTTTACACTACAACTGCTTCACCACACACTTCAACTAACCAGGGCGGACATTATGCATCTCGAATCGAGTTTCTCGACACGATTATTTTTTAAGTCGATTCGACAGATTTGTGGCATTACGTATCGCGTTCGACTTCTTGATCGAGATCATAACAATGTAGTATTAGATTTCGACTGGCGTGGTTCGAATTGTTAAATAAATTTAAAAAAAAACCAATACACATTGCAATCACGAAAATAAAAAGAAACTATGAAATATTGTTTGGATATTTTCGATTACATTAATGCGGTTTTAGTACTGAAAAGAAGGAAAATGTTTGTAATACGAAGTTTGGTTTGGAATAATATGACTACATTTCTGTAATTTATTTCAATTGAGTTGCCGATACGTTTTCAATCCATTTGAAAGAGTAAAGAATTTTTGAAGTGCGAGCTTATAAACAATCTATAGATAAACTTTAGAAATTATAATAAAATATACTCTGTGTTTTTCATGTATTGTTGCAAATTTGATACATTTACGTCGTCCATATGTGTAGTTTTAATGAAAGGGTTTTAGGTTCTGCAGCATTCATTGTAGTGTTTATAGTCTATCTATGTACTATTGAAGAGTCACACCAGAGTGTTTATCACGAGATAGCGATAACGAATCATGACTATAGAACCTTATAAATATGGAAAAACATTATTCACGTATGGTCATCAAGCGTATAATTGAAAACTGGCCGGTATATTTGAAAATTGTAACCTGCATAACAGATTCCAATATATGTTTTCTTTTGAAACCATCGATACTTACAATCATTAATTACTCCTTTCATGGATTCGCTTATTTATATTAATAATTATAAAAAGGGATTCCCACATTGAACTGAACTACCCTAAGCCTACATTCAAAATCAAATTAAAACTGTTTCCAAATACCCCTCCCTGATGTCCAATCCTATGCCATTCCGACAGCAACCGTTAGCACCATCTAAGTGCGTTTCTCGTCGACCTGCACATTTCACGAGCGTCTTCCGAGTGACTTCATTTGACTGAAAACAACCGACGAGGCACATGCAGGGGAGATTGATGGTAACTATTTCGAAGTGAAACGATTACATTTGTAAAGGTGATATTTCTTTAAAGGTGACTCGAAGAAACGCGTGTGGTCAAGTACACCACTGTGCTTCCTGTGCGGCTGCCGGTTTCAGTTTGGAAGATAGTCTCGATCGATTTGTGTTCCACCGGGGTAGCAGTGTTTTTGACCGAGGACCAACTTAAAAAAAAAAAAACGTCCGGTCTACCAGTTCAGTTTGTGGAAGTGCCTCGAAGGCCAGCAGAAAAGCGTGTGGTCTCGTACAAAACAGTGGATCCCGTTACGCTGTCGGTTCCAGTTTGGACGGTTACCTAGGAAGATCCCCACCAGTGCGGCGATTTGTCGAAGAACGCCGTCGAAAAAAATTGTTCTGGATCATGTCCGTCGTCTAGTGAGTGCCATCGACCGCCATATTGGAGCGAACAATCACACACGAGGATATTCCGACGTCATCTCGATGTTCGTTGGTCCCGGTGTGTCGCTCTTGTGGACGTACCAGAAAGACGGAGAAACAATCATACGTGTCGATATTCCGGTGAGATTGTAAAGATCAATCGGTCCACGTGTGTCATCTGTCGTAGGAAGATGACGAGACTGCCACTAGGTTCAGCTACGGTTTGACATTCCCACCATTTAAATCTCTAACCAACTTAACATAAATATGAATAAACTCCCATCTATCATGTGAATCATCCGTTATTTTATATATATATAATTAGAATCAGTCCCTTCTGGGTTTTTCGGTCCGCTCAGAAAATATTGTATTCCTCCTATGTGTATCGCTTCCGGCCGAGCGGTGGCGGAAGAGGAATAACGGAGAGGATGTTTCTTTTTCACAGTTAGAAAAATAATAAATTTGTTTCTTATTTAAACTTTTATTTGTTTTGTAATTCGCAATAACGTCTTGTAGCAAATTCTTCGCAAAACTGTTACCACTTGTTATCTTTTCTCGATGACACTACAGTGGGTCTGTACTGGTCTATGCTTCTTGTGCTATATGTTTTGTTCACGCAATCTATCTTATTCCTTAGAGAAGGTTTCTTCTCTCACTTGTTACCATCAGACTATGTGCTTACAACTTCGATATTTAATTCTATTTATCACTATTCAGAAACTGTTAACATGATTTCTGTCACTCATATTCTGCGAATTCTCTTCTTTGTAATGACTTTATATTACTGTGCTGACTAATGCTCGGGACTGTCTATGGTTTTATAACAGTGACCAGTGTCCGTGAAAATACATTTTTGTTATTGCTCGTCGCGTTTACGCTGACGTGAAGGCTTGACTGAAAGGTGACGAGTTTTTCCTTCACAACTAGGTTGCTGTTCTTGCAATGTCGTTATTCCTTCATGGCTCCCTATTTTATTCACAATACTAACATGTTCGAAGGAAAATTTGCTAAGGGCGCTGCATGCCCCCTTACTTACTGAGCTTGATGTTACCTGAAGGGTAAACAACAAGTTGGATGCGTTGGTTTATAACATTAAAGTTTGTAGCTGGGTCACAAATTTCCGTATTTACAATTGCCAATTGGTTTATTTTTCGTTGTTGGCTATACGTTAGTTAAATTTCCTAACCTTACGATGGTCCGCGTGTGTGTGTGTTCTCCTCTGACGCCATCCTGTTCCATGGTATGCATCTATTGTTGCTTTATCTGTGGGAGTGATCCCACCGCTGTCACCACTTGTATAGCTTCCGGCCGAGCGGTGGCGGAAGAGGAATAACGGAGAGGATGTTTCTTTTTCACAGTTAGAAAAATAATAAATTTGTTTCTTATTTAAACTTTTATTTGTTTTGTAATTCGCAATAACGTCTTGTAGCAAATTCTTCGCAAAACTGTTACCACTTGTTATCTTTTCTCGATGACACTACAGTGGGTCTGTACTGGTCTATGCTTCTTGTGCTATATGTTTTGTTCACGCAATCTATCTTATTCCTTAGAGAAGGTTTCTTCTCTCACTTGTTACCATCAGACTATGTGCTTACAACTTCGATATTTAATTCTATTTATCACTATTCAGAAACTGTTAACATGATTTCTGTCACTCATATTCTGCGAATTCTCTTCTTTGTAATGACTTTATACCCGAATTGATATCACTAAAGAAAACGTTTATTAACACGAGAACTCGGACGAGACGGCCTAACTTATCTGCGGGTCGAATCCCGCGACTAACGCCTATCTACCGCACTCTGTGAAACTGAACTGAACTCTAACTCTTCCCAACTAGGGGTTTTTAATCTCCTAACACTTACTTTCGGGTGAAGCCCGAAGATTTTAGTACAAGCCGAGCTTGTGATTTCAAGTAGAAAGTTCATCCGACTTTCTCCCGAAGTTCTACCTAAAGTCGAGACCACTGTCGCTAGGCCAGAGGCAGTGACCAGTGTCCGTGAAAATAACTTTGTTTTCTACAACATTACTGTGCTGACTAATGCTCGGGACTGTCTATGGTTTTATAACAGTGACCAGTGTCCGTGAAAATACATTTTTGTTATTGCTCGTCGCGTTTACGCTGACGTGAAGGCTTGACTGAAAGGTGACGAGTTTTTCCTTCACGACTAGGTTGCTGTTCTTGCAATGTCGTTATTCCTTCATGGCTCCCTATTTTATTCACAATACTAACATGTTCGAAGGAAAATTTGCTAAGGGCGCTGCATATGAGATAGTCCGCCCTGAGACGAATTTAGAAATTAAGTAAGAAATAACTTACAAAATTTCGAAGAAAATTTATATTATTTGTACACATACAAATTTTATTTGTATATTACGACTCGTGCAAGCTGACTAGAAACTAACTAGTGCAGACTGACTAAAAATTAAGAATTTTGCAGATGTGTAAACAACACTCAATCTCAATTCTTCGAAATTCATAATCCAATTATAAATTGTTGAATAATATTAATCAAACATACCGCAGAAAATCACAATAACATTAAAGGTACTTCAGATTAGACTGAAATAAATCTAAATAAAATTTTCAGTTATCATGCCAAACATTAAATGGAACACAAATGAGTCAAATTTGTTGAGTCAATAAAATTTTCTACTATTTTCAACTTTCTGCATTAGGAAATCTTTTTCAACATCGCCCAGTTTCCTACGCCTCTTTCCACAATTCGTTTTAGTAACGTTTTCCGTCCACCGGTTCCAGAAATTTGATAACAAACAACGGTTACTGGACACATATTTGCGTCGAACCCGGCGCCATAAACAACAGTGACAAATTACAAACTTAATCTACTTAGATTCTTTCAGAACAATTGATTCTACTCTATTTTCATGCTTTCCACAAATTATTACATATAAAAATTTGTGAAAAATACCCTTTAAATGAAAGTCAATTATGATGCTTTCAAAGTTACTTAAAAGATCAATTTTGGATACGAACAACCTCAAGATATAAATCTGAACAAAAGAAACGATTTTGTATCATAATAATTTTCAAGACGGAGAACATACAAACTTATTCATTTTATAAATAGTGATCAGAGAAGATTTTAAATATTTTGATCCAAAAATGTGAATGAGAAAATACCTGATAACCAATAAACTCAGTAGTAGTGTAATTTTATTGATCTTTCTTTAAAAAATGTCGATAATCTTCGGAAAGTGTCTGAAAACACTATGGCAACAATACAAGAAAGAAAACGTGTGAAACAGACCGCACAAAATATTTTGTTATTTTCATTGAATTTCGCTTTTGCACATTAGGAACCAACGCATACGCAACCAATTTCTTTAATTTTGTTCATATTGTAACTTGATTTCGTAAATACATGAACGAACATGGTCATAGTTACAACGCAGGTAGTGATAAGTCGCTTGTTGTTCTGAAGTAAATGATAATTTAACTGAAACTAGCGGTAACCCGAGTTCAGTGAAGTCCTATTCAAATAATACATATAAAATCGCTGACCAGCTTATCTTGAGTTTATCTTTGATACTATATTCTATTGCATCCAATAATTCTATATATGTAGTCTGTACAACTTATTTGTATTAAGCTCCGAATTTTTTGAGGCGTTTTATTCCTGGTGGGACAGCAACTTGATTAAATTGATACTCCATAACGATTTGCATTACATTGCATTGTTTTTCCTACACTTAGTCTGGATCTCTTCTATGAAATTCTTGGAAGCAAGATTAAAACAAAATAGTATGATTCATAAGACTAAAACAATTTCTAACTATTCAGTTAGGTTACACGATTATTGTTTGGTTCAATAATAGGGTCTGAGGGTTTATGCTTAAAGAAAGTTCATTGTGTTTAGCCACATTTAATGAAAAAGAAGTATCTATGAATATCACCATAACATAACTTCATACTGAATCTATTAGCGCATAACCGTGTTATTCGTACGTAAATGGAGATTTTAGTATGCACACTACCCGTTGCCAAATTCAAACATTTTTGGACGTGCAATATTGAAGCTTTCGAATCAAGTTAAATGAGACAAATCCATCAACAAATCACCGAAATTCTATCGCCGATAGAAAGATTGATTGGCCTGCTAGTTACCGGAGAATCAAAATAAACAGCTAACTAGTCGGGCAGCACCCCTTACCCATATACGATTCAGCTCAAATTTTGTATTGGGACTTTTTTCGAGGTGCTTAAACTTTTGCATTCTACCACTTTACGAAATTATAGGTGATCCCAAAATATTGGCACCGTTATATGCATTGGAGCGGTAAAAACAATTTGTTTTGTCGGTTACGTCACTTATACCATCATATCTCCGTAACCAAAAGTCATAGCCAATTGATTTTCGAACTTGATCAATTGCCTAATAGTAGCTTTCAAACGAGCCTAAGTTTGTAAGAATCGGTTTAGCCATATCCGAGAAACTTGCGCGGTAAAAAAATACTGCGATTTGTTGGTTATGTCACTTATATCATCATATCTCCAGAACCAAAAGTCACAGCCATTTGATCTTCGGACTTGATCAACGGCCTAACAGTAGCTTTCAAACGGGTCTAGGTTTGTTAAAATCGGTTCAGTCACCTCCGACAAGCTTGCGCGGTAAAAATGCAACGCGTTTTGTCGGTTACGTCACTTATACCATCATGTCTCCGGAACCAGAAGTCGGTACATGAAATTTCCGAAATTGAAAAAAAATGGATGCCAAAATTCTTAGAACTGCATGAAACGTCGAGATTTAGTGTCATTTCGAAAAAATTCTGATGTGGAACACATCTTCATTTTCTATATAGTGCTATCAGAAACTCAAGGAAAAATACACGTAGAAATGTGGTCAGGTTTTAAACACTCAGCTCAGTCTATTTTGTATTAAGTGTTAATATTATTTCATCATTTGATCGGAAATATTTCGAAGTTTCGATATGAATGTATCAAGCCACGTATTTTCAATTATATATGATTGAAATTTTTATTAGTATCAAGCAGTGTCTTATTTGGTTGCTAAAAATATCCGGAATACTGGATTTCCCTGCAACAGACGACGGTTTTGAAGGAGTAATCGATATATCAAAGGAAAAGCATCGCTCTGATTGGTTAATCGATGCAAAAGCGAAGCTGTTGGAAGCACATGAATCTATAAATAGAAGCGAAATTATAGCTAACGTTTCAGTCCTACGCATAGCATGCTAGAGGTAGGTTGTTGCTAGACAGCAAGACAAAAAGTGCCATAAAACGATTTGAAGCTTTAATTGGTGTGGTCTGATCTTGTGTCATGCAAGCTCGGATAAAATTCCATGTTATTTCGTTTCGCCTGAGAAATTGACAAGTACCCCAGGATAAATTTTGAGTGCTTAAGATTAATTTCTAATTTATATATGATGAACTCGATTGATAATGAGAAAAAGTTTATCGCTTCAACCGAAATCGCAGAATGAACTTAACGCTATAAAAATAACTGCTTGAACTTGAAAACAAGCTTGGCGAAGAGAAGCTTTAATATCCAAATCCGTATCGCAAGTATGTACAATGGTATAATTGCATACATTTGGTAAATTGGTGTAATTTCGTCGACTATAAAACAAAAACAAATCAAGGCTAACGATGTTCGGTGTTGGTTCCTAATTAAGATCAATCTAAGCAGACTCTCGTGAAATTACGGATTCAAAAGTGTGACGAAATTAGAAATTTTGGTTGCTTTGTTCCACACCAATGCACAGTGGAAAAAATCTATGAAAAGTCACAAAGAACTCTGTAAATCATGAACTAATTAAGATAGGGCAACAAACTAGAGCGTTTCTTATGTAAAAATGTTCAAGGAATTCAATGGAATAGTTTACAATGACCGCACGAATCGAAATCCTGCTCGTTTTACCCCAAATGTACAGCAGTTTTGGGGTTTCCTATAACATTCGCTCTGTAACTAGAAAAGAAGTCGAGTGCGGTATTCTGGAATAGCCTACTTTCTTGAAACCCACACTGGCCGCACGATACGCCTTGGTGGCTATTTTATCCCAATTCCACCATTTCATGAGATCCTTACTGTAAATCGTCCTTAAATCTTGGTAAAACTTCTTGCAAATTTGCTAAATCTAGCTTATCTTACTTAAAAAAGTCTGTAAAATCAAATGGAAGAACCTACACTGGCCGCACGAAATGTTTTGATGACTATTTTACCCCGTTTCCTCCATTTTACGGTATTTTATTGTAAATCGGTCTTATATCTCGTTAAAACTTAATGGAAGTTTACTAAATCCAGCTTATCTTATGTAAAAAATTCTGTAGAACCGAATTGAAGAACCTACACCGGCCGCACGAAACGGTTTGATGACTATGTTACCTCAATTCCTCTATTTCATGATATCTTGTTGTAAGTCGTCCTTGCATCTTGGTGGAACTTGTGGAAAGAAATCTGGAAAATTAAATAAGTTTTGAATCAATGGAGAGGTCAATCCAACTCACGACTGATTTTTAAAAAGGGCATATGTATTTTTGCATTTCACAAAATTTCCTTTTTCAAATTGTTGTAACCACCGACCGGCGAACCACCGACAAATCGTTGCTTTTGATGGAAAAGAGTCCGGATAACATTTTTCAATCCATTGTTTCGCTTGCACGGTGTTTTTACCCATTAAAAAACAATGTTTTATCAAAACATGAAACTCGGTATTTCCATTTTTTAAATGAACTACAAAACGACTTTACTCCAACCTCGATAACTCAGCTGTTTCTGGTCGGATCGATTTAAAATTTTGACCCGTTTCTAGCAAAGCTTAGTACTCTAGAAAGACGTGGTTACTGGTTTACTACGAGCGCCATCTCTGCTTTAGTCTCGGGACTTATTGATCCATGTGTTATGTAGAATCAAAGAGGTATTCCAGTTGACTACGTACTGTTTACAACCAACGTACGTACCGGCAAATTGCTTACCTGAATTCTACCTGTTACACATATAAAAAACTATGCATTGTAGAACATCAGTTTATAACAAATCTCTTTCGAAACAGTTTCAATACTACAATATGGTTTTCCCAAAGTGTTGTAAACCTTTTCCTGGTTTATGTGTTCCGGAATTTTTTTTCCAATTAACAGAAACCATAATTGGAAACTTAGAAGCTCAAAAGTGCAAGGTTAAATTGAATACCACGTTAAGCATTTGTAATCGCTGTCGTAGGCGGGCTTATAAAGAAAGTCATACGTCGGAAACAGTAGGGCAGTCAACAAGGAACCACAACCATCCACATCGCAATACGATTTATAGGAAGTACCTCCAGCAGCTTCAATCAACTCAGCATCTTCTGAAGCATCAGTCGCGGCGGAGTATTCAAGAGCACCCAACATTGAACTCTTCAACAAGGGCATAGCAGGAATCGCGCGTTTCCGATATCCACGAAGAAAACCTGGAATTTTAATTATCCTCGAGAAAAATATTTGAATATTTCAAGTGGTATAAAAAATCCAGAATTACTCAAAACGAAAACAGCAAAGTTGGATGAAGTGATTACTAAAATGATAGAGTAGTTTGGTAATCCTCATTGCACTAGGAATGAAAAAGTGCGTTTGTTGTCAGTGTTGCCAAACTCGTGGTCAAAGGAAAAAATAGCCAGGTGCTAGGTGCTTCAATATTTCATCATTGAAAGAAATTTATTTGGATTATAGGGAGGAATTTCCAGATTGAAATATTGGATTTAGTACATTTGCAGCATTAAAACCAAAACACTGCAAGTTGCTAGGAAGATCTGGTTCACATAACATATGTGTTTGCACAATCCATGAGAATGTTTCATTCATGATTCATGCTGTTGAAAAATATTTCAAGTGTGATGATAAGAATTATTATTTAAAAAAGCTATTATGTGACTCATCAAAAAGATCCCGCTACCTCCGTAAATGCAAAAGTTATCCAGCTACACAAGATCTGGAGAGAAGCGTTTTAGAAAATTTCGAGGAACGTGATTTGACTGAGATAAGATTTGAACAGGGGGGTTTCTACTGACAGATGTGATCGAGAGAAATTTGTCGAACCAGTAGAAGAATTTGCAGCATATTTTTGCGAAAAATTAGAAAGCTTGTGACTCATGATTTTTATTAAAAATCAGCAATCTGATTTTCTTAAAAAGGCAAAATCTAATTTAAAGACAGAAGAAATTGTAATTATTTGTGATTTTTCAGAAAACCAAGCAACCATTCATCCGTTTGAAATTTATTATAGAGAATCAGAAGAGCTTAAACATTTAGGTTTCATTGTGATTTCAGAAGTGCTTAAACACGATACCATCATGATTTAAGTGTTTATTTCACACTTGATGTCTTTTTTGAAAGACAAAACTCAAATTAAAAAAGCAATATTTATGCCTTACGGAGCTGCCTCGCAGTACAAAAACAGAAAAAAATTTACAAGTCTCTGTAAATTGAAATCAATGCATAACATTGATGCTGAGTGGCATTTTTTTTGCAACTTCTCATGGTAAAGGACCAGGTGATGCACTCGGGGGTAGTTTGAAGCGAATGATACGACGTGAAAGCTTGGGTAAACTACATGAACACCCAATCACAACTGCAAAACAATTATATGAATGGGCAGAGCAGAGACGTCGAGATGCATTCACGACCATGTCTTTGTGTTACGTGTCACAAGAAGAATATGAACGGGGTGTGATCGAGTGGAGTAGTGTTTACAAGGATACCAAAATGATTTCAGGCACACAGGAATACCATTCTTTCGTTCCGATTTCAGAAACCACAATCGTCACAAAACTGTATTCGAATGACGTAGTCACGTAGTACTCATACAATTTTCAAAAACTTAAAACCGGGGTGATTTTTTAAGAGGGTGATTTTTTAAGAGCTTGAGAACTTTTTTAAACAATAAAACGCATAAAATTTGCAAAATCTCATCGGTTCTTTATTTTAAACGTTAGATTGGTACATGACATTTACTTTTTGAAGATAATTTCATTTAAATGTTGACCGCGGCTGCGTCTTAGGTGGTCCATTCGGAAAGTCCAATTTTGGGCAACTTTTTCGAGCATTTCGGCCGGAATAGCCCGAATTTCTTCGGAAATGTTGTCTTCCAAAGCTGGAATAGTTACTGGCTTATTTCTGTAGACTTTAGACTTGACGTAGCCCCACAAAAAATAGTCTAAAGGCGTCAAATCGCATGATCTTGGTGGCCTACTTACCGGTCCATTTCTTGAGATGAATTGTTCTCCGAAGTTTTCCCTCAAAATGGCCATAGAATCGCGAGCTGTGTGGCATGTAGCGCCATCTTGTTGAAACCACATGTCAACCAAGTTCAGTTCTTCCATTTTTGGCAACAAAAAGTTTGTTAGCATCGAACGATAGCGATCGCCATTCACTGTAACGTTGCGTCCAACAGCATCTTTGAAAAAATACGGTCCAATGATTCCACCAGCGTACAAACCACACCAAACAGTGCATTTTTCGGGATGCATGGGCAGTTCTTGAACGGCTTCTGGTTGCTCTTCACTCCAAATGCGGCAATTTTGCTTATTTACGTAGCCATTCAACCAGAAATGAGCCTCATCGCTGAACAAAATTTGTCGATAAAAAAGCGGATTTTCTGCCAACTTTTTGGTAATAAAATTCAATGATTTGCAAGCGTTGCTCGTTAGTAAGTCTATTCATGATGAAATGTCAAAGCATACTGAGCAAATAATAATGCATGAAAATCATAACCTCAAAAAATCTGAGCAAATACTAATGCATGAAAATCCTAACCTCAAAAAAATCACCTTTTATAATTCAGAATTATTCATGTACATGTAATAATTGTAGATATATCAAGCAAATAAACAATTCATGGAAATATAAAAAAAATGGTGTTAGAATTAAATATCCAAGTATCTCAAGAACTGCTACTTTTAGAAGAAAGGATATCATGAACAAGTTTATTGCCTTTAACCTGTAGAATAATATTCTACTGTGTCAATTTTTCAACGAGAACTTGAAATTTCGAATATATCTGTAAATTGTTTTAGCTATAACTTCTTCATTTTTCAAAAGGCACTGATGGGATAGCCATCAATATATTTTAAATTTAAATTTTTTTGTTCATTTTGAAATTATTGAGAAAAAAATCAATTTATTTTCAGTGTTTATTTTTTTAGAATGCCCCATTGATTCCCTACAACTTCTTCCTGGACGTCATTTTTCTACGATTAACGGTTTCTGAGTTGCAACGGTTTGAA
Organism: Malaya genurostris; assembly: GCF_030247185.1. Taxonomy (NCBI): domain Eukaryota; kingdom Metazoa; phylum Arthropoda; class Insecta; order Diptera; family Culicidae; genus Malaya; species Malaya genurostris. The sequence goes on from NC_080572.1 coordinate 129,661,361, forward strand.
AAAAGGCAATTTTTGTGAAATGCAAAAATACATATGCCCTTTCTAAAAATCAGTCGTGAGTCGGATTGACCATGTGCAAAGTTTTATCCAAATCGGAAGAGGGCGCTTCTGATTTTGTCACTTTTACGTCTACTCATTCCTGGAATTGCTCACTTATCTTTGGCAGCCCCCCAAAGATAATAGTCTAACGGCGTCAAATCACACGCCCGAGGCGGCCAAACGACATCCGAACTTCGACTGATAATTCGATCTTCTAAGACTGTGCGCAGAAGATCCCTCGTAGCGTTGGCTGTGTGGCACGGAGCGTCGTCTCGTTTTAACCAAATTTGGACACCATTTGGTGGTCTTCCTCTTCAAGTAACGGGAAGAACCGCTAATTGCTAATCATGGCGCGGTAGCGCTCGCCATTGACCGTGGCGGCGGCTCCTGCCTCATTTTCGAAGAAAAATGGCCCAATGATGCCGCCAGACCGAAATCCGTACCAAACCGTCACTCTCTGAGGATGCATCGGCTTCTCCATGATAACGTGCGGGTTTTCCGTCTCCCAGATGCGACAATTTTGCTTATTGACATACCCTCCGAGATGAAAATGTGCCTCATCCGATAAGATGATTTTTTGGCAAAACTCGGCGTCTTCTTTAAGCTGATTTTCAAAGGAGAACTGCACTATTTTCACGCGTTCCTTAAGCGTATACACAACCATTTTCCTTCAGCGGAAGGATAAAACTAAGTTTCTGTCAAATCAGAAGTGACATTAAGGTTACCAATGTGGAAATAACCGCTAGTTAAAAAAAAAAAAGTTAGATGGCGGACCCTGTGTAATGGTCGGGATAGAATATTTTTGATGTGGAAAACATCTTTATTTTCTATATCAGAAACTCAAGGAAAACTACACGTAGAAATGTGTCATGTTTAAAACACTTACAGCTCAGTCTGTTTTGAATCAATTATTAATATTATTTCATCATTTGATTGGAAATATTTCTAAGTTTCGATTTGAACGCAAGTCGAACGAAGCTGTTGGTTGCAGCGAAATTATAGCTAACGTTTCAGTCCTACGAGTAGCACGATAGAGGTAGGTTGTAGCTAAACAGCAAGACAAAAAGTGCCATAAAACGATTTGAAGCTTTAATTGGTATGCTCTGATCTTGTGTCATGCAAGCTCGGATAAAATTCTATGTTATGTCGTTTCGCCTGAGAAATTGACAAGTACCAAAGGATAAATTTTGAGTGCTTAAGATTAATTTCTAATTTATATATGATGAACTCGATTGATAATGAGAAAAAGTTTATCGCTTCAACCGAAATCGCATAATGGTAGAGAAACTTAACGCTATAAAAATAACTGCTTGCATACAAAACTTGAACACAAGCCTAAATATCGAATTCGCAAGTATGTACAAAGATATAATTCCATACATTTGGGATATTGGTGCAATTTCGTCGGCTATAAAACAAATACAAATCAAGACAAACGATGTTCGGTGTTGGTTCCTAATCAAGATCAATCTAAGCAGACACTCGTGTAATTGCGGATTCAAAAGTGTGACGATTGTTTTAACTTTTTGATTGTAGATAATTAGAATTTTGGTTACCTTGTTCCACATCAATGGTTCGAACAACCACATGGGCCTGATCCTTGTAGTTTTTGTCCTACCAGAAGACCTACAAACCTACAACAGTAATATTACTGCTACTCCAAATGCTCCCTCTCATCATAATAATTTTTTAGGAGAGATGTAAAAATCTGAACATTTGCGCATCAAATTTCGTCAAAATTTATGTGCAAATGCAAATTCATTGTGCAATTTTTCATTAGATTCAGGAGTAGATCTCTCCTTTAATAAAAGCAATAAAATAAACCCATATCACCAGGTAAACACTAACAATAGAATAAAAATTTCCGGAATAACAAACATCTCGACCAGAACATCATCAACATCTGTAACACAACGGAGTTACTAACCGTATATTTCACGTAGTAGATAATAACTTTCCTATACTAACCGACGGCATTTTAGGAAGAGATTTTCTCATAAGTGCATCATTGATTACGAATGTTGGATGCTTAATTTTAAAATTTATAACAGCATTGTATCATTATCGATTGAAGATTCGATAAAAACTATATTATACCGCCAAGGTATAATATAATGCCAGTTTTAACAACAATTTTTACAACCAGGATATAGAGCTGACTGATAACATATCAAAACAATACATTCTCAAACTCAAAAAATTGATCGTCAAGTACAAAATGCTAGATGAGAATATTATTAACCCTTCAGTATCTTCATATAACAATCCCATCATATTAGTACCAAAAAAAGGTGAAGTTAACTAAAAAAAATGGCGTTTGGTTGTTGACTTCTGGCAACTAAACAAATTTTTTTTTGCAGATAAATTCCCACTATCAAGAATTGATGCAATTCTAGAACAACTTGGTAGAGCAAGTTTTTGTAGTACGCTAGATCTGATGTCCGGATTTCATCAGATACCACTAAGCGAAAATGCAAGAAAATACACTGCATTCTCGACCCAGACAGATCATTTTCAATCATTTGGACTAAATATCAGCCCGAAAAGCTTTCAAAGGATGATGACAATAGCTATGGCAGGTTTTTCACCAGAAATGGCTTTCGTCTACATCGATGACATAATTGTTATGGGATGTTCAATAAAACATCATTTATCAAATTTAGGAAAAAGTTTTCAAAAGACTTAGAAGATATATATTCAAAGTAAATGCAAGCAAATGCTATTAACTACTTCAGTTCATATTTATACGTTACAAAATTTATAGTAAAGACGGATCACAGACCGCTAGTCTATCTATTCGGCATGAAAGACCCCACGTCGAAGTTAACTAGAATGCGACTAGATCTTAGTAAATTCGATTTTGAAATACTGTACATTAAGGGTAAAAACAATTTAGGAGCGGACGCGTTATCACGTGTGCATCAGTTAATTTTAATGATAAATACGTCATCAATGACAAAAGGTCAAAGTTCCAAACATATTAAAAAAAAACTTTTTTAATCCACCTAGTGGTGTAATGATGCCTTTCTCATATTACTTATATTTTCAAAAAATATTTTGCATCGTCGCTCTAAATGACGGTGTGCAATTTTAAACTCACTTTTCCCTATGAAAGCATGATGAAATTCAGTAGCAGCCTATGGGACTATAAGATTTTATATTTCATGAGTAACATTATTTGACAAATACTCACACACATACATACACACCTATTCTACCCTAATCAATTTTTCAAGTGATTGCATAAACTTTTTATATGAGAAAGGCAATAAGTGTACTTTTATAGAAAAGCATCGTTATCTTGATTTTGTGATAAAACTAACAAGTAGGTACAAATTGCCTAAAAGATTTACAAATTTACATATTTTCACCTGACAATATAGACTTAAATGTCGTGACCCTGCACGCTATATGAAATTGAATAAAGCACACTGCGAACGGAGCAAAGCCTCACGTACCGACGCGTACCAGGTTTGCAATTAGAGTTTGGAATAATTCCAAAACTTTCGCAAGAAATCTACAACAATGGAATATAACATATATATAATTTCGAACAACACAGCAGAGAAATGAAATATAAGTTGCAATTATCACAAGAAGTAGCAACAATTAACAAAACAGAAACAAACCAGAAAAGAAATCCTCAATAGAAACGCGAATCCTTTAGAAATAAATATAAATGATATAATATACTTGAAAAACGAAAACAGACGCAAATTAGATTCATTTTATTTAGGCCACGCAGGCAGTTAGCAATATATTTCATGATTGCATCATGCTGTGCTTACATCACAGCTGTAATCGTTTTTACCAGTCCTACTCCGTTAGCATGACACTATCCCCCTCTCTATTGTTTTTTTTCGAATTCTCCCGCTCCACCCAAGTAACCACGACGCATTATAACTTTATATAATTTCAGATTTAAAAATTCGCGTAAAGAACATTGAATTACATGCATTGGAGTTACGCATGTTTTTACAATGCTCTTATAAAGCTGAAAAGGGCGATTATTGTCTTATAGGATCTGACAAGTGAAGCAGGAACTGCACATTGTTAAAGTAGCTATAATGCAAATATCTACTATATCGTAGTAACATTTTCAACTGAAGATTATAAATGTCACAAAGCAATGAATAAATAAATAAATAAATAAATAAATAAATAAATAAATAAATAAATAAATAAATAAATAAATAAATAAATAAATAAATAAATAATACTACTTAAATAATGAGTTATGAATGAAATTAAAATATTAATTAAATTAATTAAATTATTAAAATTTAATATTCAACATAAATAAATAAGGACCACTAATAATATTGTTCATGGCGTATTAATTTTATATTTATTTGGATTTGAACTCATAAACCGTGGCTCTCTGGTTTCGTAGTTAGCACCTTTCACCTGGAACCTTGACATTTTTTGCTCGCAGATTAGAATCTTACTTTATCACTAATAGCATTATAGTCTTTTCACAATTTTATATAACATGAATATATTTTATCAATGCATAACGCTGCACAATGTTAACAGTGTTGTTTTCGAATGATTCGATGTAAGTGAAGGGCAAATTTTCCTCGAAATCCATTTTTGTATTGCCAAGTAGGATTTGAAAATTTAAAACACCAATTTCAATTATTCTAATAATCTAGATGGCGATTTCCAGCTTGTCCATATTCATAAATTTTACATAGATTTGTCTCCAATATTACCCGCTTGTGAGGAATTCTGGCAACCGTTAGAAGGCTGGCTGCATTTCGGCTGCTGTCAAAATTGTCCAGGCGAAATTGCGTCATTATCTCGCCGCACGTGTCTTGTTTATTTTCCTCCTCTTTCTTTTTTCTTTTTTTTTATTCGACTTCATTTGATATTCGTCAATCCCGCATGTACGTACAAAAAACAAATCTTGAGACGAGGTAAATGAGATTGAAATATGGATATGTTTAGTAGTGAGAAAGCAATGTTATTGGCAATAGCATTTTCCATGATTAGTATATATGAAGGGCAATAACTTATTGCCTTTCATATGTATCTTCTATTGAAAAAATAAAACCAAGACGCTTAAAATGTAGAACCGATTCAAAACGGTTCAACCAATCTTGTATGCAAGAATTCGACTGAGAAGAACCGTTAATAACCGCTAGGCGAAATTCTCTGCCGGAAACGGTTGTTGCATTGTTGTCAGACTTTCGGGCAGAATTCCGGCAAAAATGGCTGGCAGACATAGCCAGCCGTCTGGGGGGAAATCTGCCCGCCGCGTACAAGTGGGTAGTAAAGTATCTTATACCACCTACTAGTTTTTAACTACAAGGGTACAAATAATCTGGCTCTTCAAATTCCATTAGCATGTGGTAGTAGACAATGCTATATATAAATCATTATGTATCCACGTCGACCCTGAACTATTGTTTCTGACATTTCCCACCGTTAGATTTACTTTTGAAAGTCGGCATGAAACGACACGTTATATATTGTGCTTGCAGAAAAAAATCAGAAGTGACCTCTCCCTCGCCTGATTATATCCCTCCAGCGAAGTTCATTCAGTCTCAAACTCATTGATTCCTAAACATACATTATCAACTTAAAGTGCATACAGGAAGTAATACTCTTTTGTTACGTGCTCCGTTAGTGGAGGCAAAACAATTCATTCAATTATGTTAAAGCACGTGGTTCATAATCAAGACAACAAAATATACATGATGTGACATGGTTCTTTCAGTTGATGAATAGCAAAAGACAGTTGAAGACAAACACGAGAAAAGGTCCTAATGACAAATGACAGTTTCTCTTTGTTTACTTTCTCTTTCGAGTATTAGGGTCTTTCGATCTAATACTTCACATAGGATAATAGCAACAACCAACAACTTCCGATATGCACTGTAGAATTTGTTGGAAAGTATTTGTTGCCGTTATAATTGAAAGAGAAAGTAAACCAAGAGAAACAGTCATTTGCACTTGGGACATCTTCTAATGTTCATCGAGAGTTCAGTTCAACTGACGTCGCTCGGAATCATCACTGCGCTGGACTGTCCAGTGAATTGCAGGTTAGCAGGGCTTGTATTGTGAATCCTCAAACGAACGAAGCAACAAAATACATTTGCTGTGTACACTTTGGTTGATATAACTGAACAAATTTGATCACATTTCAAACATACATATATTCTAGAAACACTGAAAGCAATGTTCTTTAAATTAATATTCATCGGAACTTAAAGTTATAAATCTAGTTTCCTCATAGGCATCTGCAATATGAGAACCATTCATCAAATGTTAATTTTTACGCACACATTGTTATTATTAATTTAAAGTTTATTTATACCCGGTTTTAACCTTACTATGGTCTTTCGCCCGGTTGGGCACACATTGTTGACATTACTCATACACTAACAAAATGCAAATTTATCAAAAAGTAGATGTTTATCAAAAAGTAGATAGTGACACCAAGTCAATTAGTTTGTAGATTTGTGATAAGGAACATCAGGTAGAAATATTTTTCTTCATTGGAAATTCAAAACTTGTAAGATTATAATTGAATAGTTCTTAATTTCAATTTTCTGTAGTTTCCTGTAGAGGTATCAAACAAAACTTGTAAGATTATAATTGAATAGTTCTTAATTTCAATATTCTGTAGTTTCCTGTAGAGGTTTCAAACATAGGAAACAAATCACCGGTGGCAGTAATCTTTATTTACGAACGGAAGCGGAAGTTTGCAAAAAAACTTTTGCTATAAATATTATTATTAATATTTCTTTAACATACTTGACGATGAGAGTTTGAAAATTGCATTGTTATTGTCATCATGATCGGTCGTGTCTCGTATTTTTTCCAGGAAAGACTACAATCTTATATCTATTTGTATAGGCGATCGTTCTACCCAAGAATCATGTGTCGAGCTAATACACTGTTATTGTAAACTTTTACAATATACGTTGTGCGCTTTCCAGATAATTTTAACCTTTTCTTTTGCTGCTATTTAATATTTATTTACATTTAATATTTTATTTATTATCCATTTTTAGTCAACATTTAAATACAATGGCTACACACTTAATTTTTAATGCTGAATCTCGGCAAAAAAATGCCGAGATTTGCACAGCCGATAGATCGGTAATCATCTCAGCAAAATAATAATTACTGAGAATCTCGGCAATACCAAGTTTGTTAACTGTCAATTATTGCCGAACTTGTCAGCAGCAATTTTACTGTTAGCTTGGCAAAAGCGATCATGATCGAATAATGAATTGCCGAGTCATCAGTAATCGAAGGTAGAAAGGATTTTTCTTAATTATTTATGAAATAAATATCACAAAAGCTAAGATTGGGGGAAAAGGGTTTTTTATTGATGTCCATTTTAATGCAATATACAAAAAGCAAAACAAACCTCAAAAGAAAACATCACGGTTAAAGACAATTATTTCCAGTGCTCCTCAACGCATCTTCCTGAAAATAAGAAGACTTTTGTAAGTATATATGAACAGCAGAATTTTTTATTTCACTTATCTTCTCAAGAAATATAAGAATCTCTTACCTTCATCCAATGTAAATTATTTTCCCGCTCCACCAGCAATGGCTACGTGGTGTTTTACACATTTGACAAGAGACATTAAATGACAAGTGCTTCACCGAGTTTCAGTAAAAGCTATCACACTGTTCGAAATCTCGGCAAACGGATTTGCTGATTTCGGTATATTTGTTGTTTTCTGACAAGCTCAGCATAATATTTTTCCAAACTTCGGCAAAAGAACGCGCTTTACCGAGATATCAGAATAATACATTAACGAATTTCAGAAAAGAGCATATGGATTACTGAACAATCAGTGAAATGTCGTGTTGCCGATTTAATTCGGTATTTCATTATGCCGAGCTCAAGAATCTGTTTTAAGTGTGTACAATATTTTAGTAATACAGTTTATAATTTTACATCTATGGTATTATCTGCTTAGTCTATGTTTTAATTTTATTTCTTATTGTTTCAGTTCTACATTGTTAGTGACTTTTATTTCATGTTGGATTTATATTCTTGAAATTGTATATTTTTATCTACTTAACCTAAATTAACCTAACCTAACTCTAGCTGTAAAGCGCTCTAATAATGGCATGTTCAGAAGTTGAACATTTGTTTTTGAATTTTGCTATTTAATGAACTCAGCGTTGCTTAGTTTAGTAACATAACGGGAAATGGGTTTGATGAAACAGATGTTGGTAACGGCATATTTTTTTTGTTTTTTACCGTATGACATTTTACGGTGCAACCTCATACAATGCTTCGATGGATCAACACTGTTTAGTACGCCTGTCTGAACATGATTGATTTCGATAATTAAACAGTTTAGGATCAACGTATCAATAAAATCCGAAGGCAATGGAGAATACGATTTTTTATTCCCGTCTTTAAAAGCATTAAAATTCAATGATAGGTTTTCGCAATATTGAAATTCTATAAGGTTTTGAAGTTTAAAACAAAAGTATTTCCATGCTAATTACTCAAATGCGTGCTTTCAAATGAGCGTATTATTTATTGTAATGCGCATGCCGAATTAAGATTCCAGCATACATCAATATTGTTTGTTTACATTTTTTCCACATGTCGATCAGAAAACTTTCAAGTCATCTAATTATTAACCAATATACTACAAGTTAAGATAAATAACTTTAATGTGTTTAATTTAATATCATATCTGTGATAATATAGGTACGGGCAAAAGATTTAAAGAAGTTTCATGATTTATCGGTTCATCTCAAATACATCTGTAAGCATATAGTGTGTGCGTCTGAAACAAAAACTACTTTACATATTACAGAAAATTATATAACCATTAATGCAAAATTATAATGCTGTACAAATCCAGCAGTTTCATACCGAAAAAAGTAAATAGTAGTGTAAGAGATGATCAGTAAACCTTGAAATCAGACTAAGTAAAAGTTATGAACTGATTTTAGAGTATTAAGAGCGATGTATAATTGCATAAAAGTGTTATTGAATTGTGAACGCAATTGTTTTATATATGTATTTGAGAGTGATTAAGATTAAGGAAAGCGTATTTTTATATCACAACTAATGCTATGCATTTGAAGTTATTCAAATGAACTACACAAGTTTGTCATACAGAATATGAATAAGTGATCGAATAAGAAAATGACCTTTATTTTAAGTATCTGGTAAGTAGGAATGTTTTGACAATGCGTTATTAAATGCATTCACTTTTCAAAAAGCGTTGTAAGAATTTGTGTGACCTCTATTATCAAGTGTAATAATAAGTACACCGGTAAAACTGAGCGGCGAGATTATTGATTTTTGTTTATTTCACCATTAGTCATGAAAGCTGAGTGTTCACAAAGCAGAGGAACATAATTAACGTATGTTGAATCATGTTGAAAGTTTTCTCATCATACAATAAAAACAATAACAATTGTTAGTTTATCGAGTGAGTGAGAATTAGAAAGAATTTAACCAGTAGATCTGTTTATTTAAGCCTTATGCTTTTCAATGTTTAGATGCATCGTTTTTATGCGAAAAAATAATAACAGAGATCACCAGACTCTCCACGTGTTGTATCGGCGTCTCAACTAATCAGAGATGCCAGGTCAAATCTATAAATCACAGTAGAATGCAAAATATTCTAAGGTAAGGGCACAAGTTTATAGATTTAGTGACAAACAAAGTTCTAATCAGTTTCAGTTTTTTGTTCGAAGAAAATTTACTCTTTGTTGGCATTTTGTTATCAGATGCCTAATGTGTCCTCCCCACGTGCATTTGAAATCAAACCACACCCCGAGGTATTTGAAAGTTAAAACCTGTTGGATCATTCTTCCCATCATATGAAGCTGATGCTGCGCGGGATCATGCTTTCTTGAAAAGACGACCAGCTCTGTTTTCTCCGCAGAGTATTCGATACCCAGATGAACAGCCCAAACGGACAATTTATCTAAGGTATCTTGCAATGGTTTTTGCAGATCAATAGCTTTGGGTCCAGTAACTGAAACCACGCTGCCAATTGTCTTAGTGTAACCCGGCGATAAGACCACAATTAGGTTAAAACCGGGTCTAAATAAATCTTTTAAACTAAAAAAAAACTTGTCTTAGTGTACATGGGGTTACGAGACAGCTGTCAATGTCAATGTTTACATAGATACATTATACATTATACAGGAGCGGACTGAGGCATGAGCCTTGCGGGAGACCCATGTAGCAAATTCGCCATGTGAAAAATACATGCACTTCTCTGACAAAAGGTTGTGCAAATAACTATTTATAATCGCTGGAAGTCCATGTTGGTGGAACTTGTCTGAAAGAACAGCAATGGAAACTGAATCAAATGCTCCTTTAATGTCTAAAAATACAGAGGCCATTTGTTGTTTTTGAGCCAAGGCAATTTGGATGTCAGACTAAAGTAATGCAAGGCAATCACTCGTCCCTTTTTTTCTTCGGAAGCCAAACTGAGTATTTAACAACAAACCTTTCGTCTCGACCCAAGTGTCGAGACGTCGAAGAATAATTTTTTCGAACAATTTTCTGATGCAGGACAACATTGCAATGGGTCTATATGAGTTGTGATTGGAAGCTGGTTTCCCCGGCTTTTGAATGGCGATAACTTTCACTTGCCTCAAGTCAGGTGGAACAATATTTTGCTCAAGAAACTTGTTGAACAATTCCAACAAACGTCTTTTTGCGAGGTTGGACAGATTCTTCGGCAAGTTGAGTTTAATTCTGTCCAACCCAGGAGCGTTATTGTTACAAGATATGAGTGCTATGAAAAATTCCATCATTGAAAAGGGGCTATCAATGGTACCATTGTTTGGAGAAGACTCCCTAATAATGCTATGCGTAGGAACAGAATCTGGACAAACTTTCCTCGCAAAATTAAATATCCATCGATTCGAGTATTCCTCACTCTCATTTCCTACGTTACGATTCCTCATTCGTCTGGCCGTATTCCAAAGAGTGCTCATTGAGGTTTCTCTTGACAAACCTTCCACAAAATGTCTCCAATAGCTGCATTTCTTGACCCGAAGTATGTTCTTGTACTTGGTTTCTAAAACCAAGAATTTTTCAAAATTCTGAGGAGTTCCTCCTCCTCGTTTTAAAAACGTCTTGAAAGCATTTTGTTTTGCGTGTTTAGCATCTGAGCACTCTTTGTCCCACCAAGGGTTTGAAGGTGTTCTGTTAGACGATGGACCAAGAAATCGTTTGGTTTGTGCTTGGCCTCCAGAATCGAACAAACGAGGAAGTCATATTCTTCAAGTGGGAGGAGCTCTTCCGTTGAATTTAAGATACTTGACATACTACTTTTGAATTTGATCCAGTCACATGGAATATTAACTAAATTAGCAATGCCTTTGTTACTGCCTTATTGAGATGATGATTGGTAAATGATCACTACTGTGTAAATCAGGAAATACTTTCCAGGTGCAATCTAGTCGAATTGAAGTCGAGCAAAGAGATAAATCTAATGCACTTGGACGTGCATGGGGTCTTGGAATCCGTGTCATGTGTACCCATATTCAATACTGTCATGTTGAAATTATAGCAAATATTATATATTAAAGATGATCTGATATCATTGTAGCATGCGGGCCACCCGCCGGGCTTTCGTAGCCTGGGGGTGTTTCCCGCGGACCCTCACGGACCGAAGGATGTGGCCAGCGCTAAATATTTACCAACACCATCTGGAAGACTCGTGCGATATTGAATTCATCGACCACTGCCGATCGCCAGCTGAACGCTGGATTCTCGAGAAGTTAAGATCACATATTCTAATGATACTATTCTAGTTTTCTGTTAATCGTTAATTAAGATTAGAAAATAACCTTGGCATCTTAGAGCTTAAGCAGTGTGCCTAAAAATATATTGTAATATTGATTGTCCTTTCCTTCAATGTTTATTTGACAAGCAACAACTTTTATACTAGAAGTCGACGGAATGCTTAACCTATAAAAGGAATAACATTTCTTAATTCCTAAAAGCACTCCACCATACGGGGAGTCTCTATCGAGACGTATAATGTTAAAGCCATTAAAATTTAAGGCTATGTTTGATGTAAGCCATGTTTCGCACAAAGCAAATACACCACATTTTTAACTATGCAACAAAACTTTAAATGAATCAAGTTTTGGCATGAGGCTTCGACAATTCCACTGATTGAATCATTTGCGGGCGGATGATAAATTATCCATTCAATGATACAAAACCTGAAAGAACTAGCCATTGAGCTTATAGCCGTTTCAAAAAGTTCTAGCTATTGGAAGGAATGCCGTTATAATAGTCTTTAGAGGTTCAGAAATATTGAATGCTGTGAAAATCCATTCTACAATTTCCGAAAACTTCAGTAATATAGATGGTAGCTGTGAAATTGAGCCCACTGGATTATTGTCTTTTCTTGTGCTAGTTCCTGGATTGGTTTGTGAATTTGACAAACCAGGAGGCACAGATTTTGATTTTAAATTTGGCTTTTTAGATTTAACACGGGGATCTTTTTTTGAAGGTGTATTTTTTTTATTAAATAACTATTTATTGGAATATGAGTTAAAATTAAATTATTAAGATATTAAGGAATATGAGTTAAAATTAAATTATTAAGATTTAAATTGGGTCTTCAGCCACAAGTGGTGACTTTTCAGCCCTATTATATATATATATATATATATATATATATATATATATATATATATATATATATATATATATATATATATATATATATATATATATATATATATATACATATATATATATATATATATATATATATATATATATATATATATATATATATATATATATATATATATATATATATATATATATATATATATATATATATATATATATATATATATATATATATATATGATGATGATGATTTGGTTGTTACCATAAGGACATCATTTACTTCCGCAATTCTGAGATTTTTGGGTAGGGAAAATTCTAAACCTACTTGTATTGTGTAATGGGGAAAAGGAAATTATATACTAACTTACTAACTAATACAGAGAGCGAATCGATTCAATTGAAGATTGCATCGATTTTTGTCGGAATTTGCTTATAATATTATGTGACATTACCTCTAATGGTTCTATATTTGTGAGTCTGTGTAACTCATTTGTACTAAACCAGGGAGGACGCTTCAAAATCATTATCAGAATTTTATTCTGAATCCTTTGAAGCGTTTTCTTCCTGGTGGAACAACAACTCGACCAAATTGGTACTGCATAAAGCATGGCTGGTCTGAAAATTTGTTTATATATTAACAACTTGGTTTTTAGACAGAGCTTCGAATTTTGGTTTATAAGAGGATATAAACATTTAATACATTTATTACACTTTGTCTGGATTCCTTCCATGTGATCCTTGAAAGTGAGTTTTTTGTCATACGTTAAACCTAAGTATTTAGCTTGATCAGACGATGTCAATTCCAAGCCATTCAATTCGAGATGTGATTATTGTTTGGTTTAAGAAAAGAAGCTCTTGGCTTATGAGGAAAGATAATTGCGTTTTTGCTTTGGTTTAATTTTCCATTTTGACAGATAATCACTGAAAATATTTAAACTTCTTTGTAGGCGACTGCAGATCACTCTTAGATTTCTACCTGTGGATAACAGACTTGTGTCGTCACAGAATAGTGATTTCTGACAACCAACGGGTAGATTTGGAAGATCAGAAGTGACAATATTATACAAGATTGGAGCTACGCTCGAACCTTGCGGAACACCGGCTCGTACGTGTAGCAATTTAGATTTACAATTCTGATAGCTAACCTGAAGAGTACGATCAGTTAAATAATTTTGAATCATTTTGATCAAATAAATAGGAAACTGGAAATCAGACATTGTTGCTATTATACCTTTGTGCCAAACACTGTCGAATGCTTTTCCTATGTCTGGAAGAGCAGCTCCAGAGGATAACCCATAAGATTTATTTGCTTTCATCATGTTCGTGACTCTTACGAGTTGATGAGTAGTTGAATGTTCATGACGAAATCCAAACTACTCTGGTAAAAAAAATTGATTTCTCATTTATATGAGACATCATTCTCAACAAGATATTTTTTTCAAAAAGTTTACTGTTAGAAGAAAGTAAGCTAATTGGTCGATAACTTGATGTTTCTGCTGGGTTTTTATCAGGTTTGAGGATAGGAATTACTTTAGCGTTTTTCCATCTTTTTTGGAAGTAACCTAATATAAAACACTTGTTGAAAATTTTAACCAGGAGTCTCAAGGCAACATCGGGAAGATTTTTAATAAGAATATTAAAAATTCCATTATTACCAGGAGCGTTCATGTTTTTAAGTTTCCTAATAATTGATTTAATTTCATCAAAATTCGTCTCAATAATGTCATCTTGTAATAACACTTGAGTTGAAATATGATCATATTTCAGTGAGACTTCATTTTCAATAGGACTCACAACGTTCATATTAAAATTGTGGACACTCTCGAACTGCTGAGCAAGTTTTTGAGCTTTTTCGCCATTCGTAAGAAGTATTTGATTTCCTTCCTTGAGAGCAGGAATTGGTTTCTGAGGTTTCTGAGGTTTCTTAGAAAGTTTCCAGAAAGGTTTAGAATACGGTTTAATTTGTTCAACTTCTTTAGCGAAATTTTCATTTCGCAAAAGAGTAAATCTATGTTGTAGTCTGAATGTTACAGGAAGATGATCTGAGTCAAAGTCAGCATGTGTAATCGGTTCACTACAAATGTGACTTTGATCCGTTAGAACCAGATCAATTGTAGACGGGTTTTTCACGGAAGAGAAACAAGTCGGATTACTGGGATGAAGAACTGTGAAGTAACCAGCTGAGAGTTGATTATGAAGTATTTTACCATTACTGTTATTTTGCCTGGACATGCTTAGCATTTAAGTCCCCTATTACGAAAAATTTCGGTCGATATCTTGTGAGTTTTTGCAAATCGCCTTTAAAGAAATTTAATTGTTCGCTGTTGCATTGGAATGGCAAATATGCTCCAGCGATGAAATAAATTCCATGAATGGTTTCAACTTCGATTCCCAAGCTTTCGATAACTTTAGTATTGAAAGAAGGTAAAATTCGATGTTTAATTTGCCGTTGGACAAAAATGGCAACTCCACCACCCATTCCAGTAAACCTGTCAAATCGATGAACCACATGATGTGGATTACTTTTCAATTTGACATTTGGTTTAAGAAAAGTTTCTGTCACAATGGCATTATGGATTTTGTGAACTTTGAGAAAATTATAAAATTCATCTTTTGTTTATTTTGTTTATTTATTTTTTATTTATTTTTTTTTTGGGAGCAGGAAAAAGCCCGATGGAGATGAAACTTGGCAATCTCTCTCTCCAGCAGGCATAAAACCTCCTCATCTTTCGTATCAACAGATTACAATGATCCAACAGATACAATAAGGCTTAACACTAACAATAAAAACTTATAATTAAAACTAAACCTATAACCCTATATCTAGTTGATGACACCAAGCACTACAGGGCAACAATAGTGTTCTTGCTTCAACTGGCGGAGAAAAGGGGATAGGTAAATGGATGATGAAGGTAGGTGAAGGGGGTGGAAAGTAAGCATGGTCGAACAACGGGGTTAGAATCGGCATGTAGATCTAATTAGTGGTCGAAAAGATGGTGGAAGACGGAGAGAAAGACGGGGTTAGAATCGGCAAGTAGATCTAATTAGTAATCGAAAAGATGGTGGAAGACGGAGGAAATAAGGATGTGCGACCGGGTTAGTATTTGCAAGCGAATCTGATTAGTTTCCAATAGAAATAAAGAAGACGAAGAAAATGAGAAGGGGAGCGAAAGGGTTAATATCATCGAGCGAATCTGAGTAGTTTCCAACGGTGATGGGAGAAATTTTTGTATTTTTGTACAACCATCACTAGGTTGAACAAAAATACAAACGGTTACAGACAAAACCTGATCCAAAGTTAATCTGACAAGTGGCAATGAAACAATCGTTTGATCATATTTCGGGATAGATGAAAGTCGAAAACATTGGAGCAGTTATTGAATGTCCTGCACATACTGGAAAATGGTTCATTGTAACCATAACTTGTTCGTGCAATGGGTAAACTCAAGAAACGATGAGAGCGTAGATTACGTCGATGAATGTCCAAATTAATCAATTGCAGAAGTTCGGGACAATCGATACGTGATTGTAATAAATCAGCAACAAAAACGGCTTTGGAGACATTCCTACGAACAGATAGTAGATCCAGGTCAATAAGCTTACAACGATCTTTGTAGCTAGGAAGATTAGTGGGATCCCTCCAAGGTAAATTGCGCAGAGCGAATCTAACAAATTTACGCTGGATAGTTTCGATGCGTGCAATGTCGATTTGATAGTGATGTGCCCAGACAACACCTGCATATTCTAGCGTCGAACGGATAAGAGCACAATATAATGCCTTAAGACAGTATACATTAGTAAAGCTCTTGGTAACACGAAAGACGAAACCCAATAGCTTGGAGGCCTTCGAAATCACATAATCGATGTGACTTTTGAAGTCCAGCTTGGAATGATACCCAAATCTTTCACGGAAGATTCACGTTTCAGTATATTGTGCGAGATGCTATAGTCGTAGGTAATCAATGAGCGTTTACGAGTAAACGACAAAACGGTACACTTCGAGGCATTCAAAACCATTCTATTATCCTGACACCAGTTTGTGAATAAGTCTAACTGTGCCTGCAAATATATAGTGTCTTCTTGACATTTAACTAAATAAAATAGCTTGAAGTCGTCTGCGAAGGATAGTTTGTGGCATTTTAATATGAAGTTGAGATCATTGAGGTAGAGTAAAAATAAGAATGGACCTAAGTGACTGCCTTGAGGGACTTCAGAATTGACAGCGAAAGGCACTGTAATGAAGTCTCCGATCTTTACAGACATTTCGCGACCAATTAGATACGACTCGAGCCAATTTAGCAACGATTCACTGAAGCCAAGTCTATTGAGTTTTGCTACTGCTATTTGGTGGTTTATTTTGTCAAAGGCTGCAGAGAAATCAGTGTAGATTGCATCAACCTGTAGGCGTGCTTGTAGAGATCGAACTATAAAAGAAGTGTAGCAGAGTAAATTTGTTGTAGTTGATCGTTTCGGCATGAATCCGTGCTGAGTTTCTGAAATGTAGTTGTTGCTGTTGTGTTTCAAGAAATCCAGAACTATAGTTTCAAATAATTTAGATACGGCACATAATGCAGCTATACCACGATAATTGGATACATCGGCTTTATTTCCCTTCTTGAAAACTGGGAAAATAAATAATTTTTTCCAAATATTTGGAAATGTTCCTTTTTTTTTCATAAATACGTTTATTTCTTAAGGCAGTTTACATAAGTTTTTCTTCGCCGTAGCATCACTTTTACATAATATTCTTATCCTAATTTAATTCTATCATAGTCACAACGTTTTGCATTTATTAAAACATATTCTCTTATTACTTAAATATCATCTTAGGTAACTCGTCATTAATTATGAAATCTACTCGGAAATATTATTTGAACCAAACGATTAACTTCTATAAATTATAAAATAAGCTGTTATTTTCAGACATTTTGTTAATAATTTCATAAACTGTTTCGAGTTTGTTTGTATCATTACATTATTTTTATTCTAATTTAGCTATTGGTTGAACTCATGGACGCAGCTGGGATCAGAACTAAGTCTTGAAAGGGGCCTTTATTAAATTGAAACTCCAGTTTTCTTTATGAAATGATAAATAAGTTTCATGTATGAAAGGTCATGACAAGCAAGAATGTCTCGAACTGGGATATTGGATAGTCTACCTTGGGTACGCAAAGAATTTATTAGTTGAGATCTGACATCACGATACTCCACGCATGTCCAAACGACATGATCAATATCTCGATAACCTTCGCCACAAGCACAATGATTAGTCTCGGAGAGCCCAATTCGAAGGAGATGTGCATCTAACGTGTAGTGATTGGACATGAGTCTGGACATCACACGAATGAAATCTCTACTCACATCCAGTCCCCTGAACCATGCCTTTGTCGATATTTTCGGAATAATTGAGTGCATCCACCGACCCAGATCATTTTTATCCCAAGAAGCTTGCCAGCTGGCAAGTGTTCTTTGGCGAGACGAGCTATAGAATTCGTTGAAAGCAATTGGTCTCTCATAAATTTCACCCTCAATAGCACCACGTTTGGCTAAAATATCGGCTCTTTCATTGCCAGGAATGGAGCAATGAGCCGGGACCCAGACTATAGTGATTAGATAATTATTGTTCAATATGTCGTTCATGCACTGTTTTATTTTGCCCAGGAAAAACGGTTCAGTCTTGCCTGTCATGTTTGAGCGAATGGCTTCAATTGCACTCAGACTATCTGTGAAGAGGAAATAATGGTTTGGAATTAATGTGACGATTACACTCAAACTATAATGAACTGCTGCTAGCTCTGCTATATAAACAGATGCAGGTTCTTGAAGCCTAAATGAGGCCGAAACATTATTGTTGAACATACCAAACCCTGTCGTTTCTTCAATTCGCGATCCGTCCGTGTAAAACATTTTCTCAGAGTCAATATGCCTGAACTTACTTGAAAATATTTTTGGGATTTCCGTCGAACGTAGATGATCCGGGATTCCACGCACTTCGCGCTGCATGGATGTATCGAAAATTAAAGTTGAGTCAGGGACATTTAGGAGGCTGACACGGATAGGAATATATCTTGAAGGGTTGATTTCCTGTGACATATGGTTAAAATATACTGTCATGAATTTTGTTTGAGATCGAAGCTCGACTAGTCGTTCGAAATTATTAATTACCATGGGATTCAGCACCTCACATCTTATTAGCAGGCGTGATGAAAGCTCCCAAAATCGATCTTTTAATGGAAGAACTCCCGCCAGAACTTCAAGACTCATTGTATGTGTCGAATGCATGCACCCTAAAGCAATTCGCAAACAACGATACTGAATTCGCTCCAGTTTGATAATATGAGAGTTTGCAACGGAACGAAAGCAAACGCATCCATATTCCATCACTGAAAGTATCGTTGTCTGATACAATTTTATTAGATCTTCCAGATGAGCACCCCACCAAGATCCTGTTATTGTTCGAAGAAAATTTACTCTTTGTTGGCATTTTGTTATCAGAAACCTAATGTGTCCTCCCCACGTGCATTTGGAATCGAACCACACCCCGAGGTATTTGAAAGTTAAAACCTGTTGGATCATTCTTCCCATCATATGGAGCTGAAGCTGCGGGGGATCATGCTTTCTTGAAAAGACGACTAACTCTGTTTTCTCCGCAGCAGGGTTTGGATGAATGAAGCAGTGAAGATGAGTATACATGCTTCACAGTGTATGATATTCATGAATATACCTGCTTTATGAACCATGTCGCTTTTGAGGAAGCGTGAGCCTTGTTGCTTTATTGAAGTGGCTGTCCATGCACGAGAATAGAAGAGAGCGAACAATATTCACCCCTACTACTGTTTCTCCTTCTCTCGGTAAGAGAGAAGCTCTAGCCCCATAATTCACTGCAAGCAAATTAGCTTCACGGTGCAAGATAGTGATGAAGATTGAATATTCAGTTTTCGCTAGCAGACTGATGACTGGCTCTTAACTGTCGCATGTTTCTTCGAGGTCCGAACGCGATTCACATTTGTTTATACAAAATTGCACATACAGGTGTGCACTGCCACCGCTAGAGCGTTTATTAGAGTAAAGGTTTTGCTGTAATTGGGACATGTGTTTCTTACAGCTCTCGAAGCTTATAGCAATATACAATGAAAATTCAATGAAAAAATGTTCAATGCGGAATACTGATTAAAAGACTTATTTTTCATCCTACTGGTTGATTACCTATCATGCACTACCACGATTAAACCCAATTAAACACTATTCAGCAGGAATTTGATTTACACAAGTAACAAGAGTTCAGGAGCTAGTTTCTCTCTAACAGCCAGCAAACGAAGCATTTGTTTGTTTGCAGTATCTGGTGAGATCACCAGATCGCCATTGCGAATTGCTTCGCTCCTGTTACTTCTGTTTGTAATATTCAAGTATAACTAAGAATTCTTACCCTCTACTAACGAGTTGAATAAGTGATATGCAACAGTTTTCGTGGCATAAAGTCATCATTAACAGCCGTTCGCGTCGGAGAGCCAGTCATCAGCCTGTTAGCGAAAACTGAGTATATAATCTTCATCACTTACTAGCCCCGTGAAGATCGTTAGCTTGCAATGAAGTGTTTGTGAGAAGAACGACGTTCAGGACCACGAGAGAGCAAACTATATTCACGGCTACTGTGCTTCATGAAGACACTAATACCAGCACACTATACCATCTGTGCGTATGTGGAATATATTTGCTTCCACTAGCGTTTTGTTTGTGTGGTTCTTTTTGGCTGAAAAGGCGTCCTCTTTGTGAGCGGTGGAATTGTTCGTTCACAATGCAATGGAAACTATATATTCATTCACCGGTGAATGAATATTCCAAACCCTGCTCCGCAGAGAATTCGATACCAAGATGAACAGCCCAATCGGACAAGTTATCTAAGGTATCTTGCAATGGTTTATGCAGATCAATAGCTTTGGGTCCAGTAACTGAAACCACGCCATCATCTGCCAAGAAATGTTCCTGATCTAAGAGAAATATTGAACAACATCGACAGTGGAATAAGAAGACTCTTTGAGCACTTTTTTAATACTAATGAAGGAATACCATCCGGTCCAGCTTTGGAAGATGATTTCATCTTAATACACGCTTTTTCAATCATAGCAGTAGTTATGAAAGGGTGAGAACTAGTTGGAGACCGGCTAGGAACATTGATGATAGCCATGGAGATCTGATCACTCGAAAGAATTTCATTGGAGAATACACTGCTGAAATGTCGTTGAAATAAGTAGCAAATCTCAGATATCGCCGATGATTCAACGTCATCAAGAAACATCTGATCGGGTAGTCCTGATTCTTTCCTTTGTTCGTTCACGTGGTTCCAAAATCTTTTAGGGTTGATTTTTAGATTATTTTGTACTCGAAGAAGGTGAGCATCGTATAACATTCTGTTCAGTCGTTTATAGCGGTTGTTAAGGTAGATATAGTGAGATCGCAATTGAAGCGAAGGCCGTTTGGATAATTTTCTTAGTGCAGACCGTTTAGCGCATTTACAACGTTTCAAGATCGGATTTGCCCATGGGGGATGTATCGGTTCACGACGAATTTTTTTTGGTATAAATTGATCGATGGAGTACGAGATTACATGAGACCATAACATAGCAGCAGTGTTGCAGTCGCCACTAGAAAATAAGTTTTTCCAGTTCAACGACAGCAGAAACTGGTTCATAGCATCGAAATTTCCATTTTTAAAATCGTAGTATGTCGCTTCGGAAATGGCATTGAAAACGATGGGCGTGTCTTCTGGTATAGTGATTTGAAGGGGTGGGTGATGGCGACAAGTTTTAACTAGTGGAGAAGGTGCAACGGTTATGGAACATTTATCCGATAATTCATAACTGACAAAACACAGGTCCACAAGCCGATTGTTGCTGTTGTAGTTATTGTTCAGTTGAACTAACCCGGCAGTATTGTAATCGTCCAGGAGTCGTGATGTAATATTCGTTTTAGAAGAAGATGTAGCATCTGTGTGTAGATATTTACAAGAACCGTGAATCCATTTAATGCCTGGTAGATTAAAGTCTCCCAAAATAATGATTTTGTCGTTTAAACTCATTCGATCGCTTATCGACAAAAGTGAACATAAGTGTTGTTCAATCATGTCAGAATCATTCACGCGATCAGGCGGAAAGTAAAGCACACACATGTATAACGTATGATGTGAGAACAAAAGAGCAATCCAAACTTGCTCAACATTGCCACAGTTTGAAAAAGTTATCAAGCGCGAATTGAATTTGGAACGACAAGCAATTAAAATACCTCCGCCGCTCATTTTGCAACTGTTAGTTTCGTTCCGGTCTTGTCGGTACACAGAGTAGGAACTATCGAAAATCTGCTTGGATAACGTGTTATCATTCAACCAGGTTTCAGTGAAAGCATAAATATCGTAAGCAGCATCGGAACAGGCGAGATAGTAGTCAACAAGAGAGCGATGTATTCCACCAACATTCTGGTAGTAGATATTCAAACCAGTGTCTCTGCTACTGCCTGATACGGTGTCGGTGGTTGTGGGTAGATCGACGGTGTGCGGGGGGCGATTTGATGAAAAGGAACTGGTGCGGTTTGCCGAATGAGACGAGGAGCGGGGGGAAGCAGTCGAGGTGATTGAATTTGCGTGCTGGTCATATGATAGTTTTGCGATCGTTTGGGTAGGGACCGAGAGGAACTCGGTCGGCGAAGGGGTAACGATTGAACAGTTGATTCTGCTCTCCTTTCGGATTTGCGCTCTAAAAAAGGGGTTATTGTCACTCCATTTGGCCAGAAATTATAAGATGTGATAAGTTGCTCAAAATCTTGCGGAACACTTAATTTAAACGAAATAAATGACAGTGGCCTATCCTGGTGCTGACTAACAAGCTTAAAGCACAAAATGTCGCTACGGTTGCAAGTAGTTCGATTTTGAATATAGCTAATAATATTCTCTTCTGTTTCACTAAGTAAAAATTTAGTTAAATAGTACCAGTTTCGATTAAAAATGTTGCTTGGTGTCTGGTTTGGAACTACTAGAAGAGTAGTATTTTGTGTATTAATTGAGTGCTATTGATCATAGGTGATGGGCTATGCGTAACATTAGAAATTATCTGTCCCTGACTTGTAGGAGCTAAATGGAACTGAATGGGGCCTACATATGGAATGTTTGAGATAACAGATATGGGTCTGGAACCACTAGATGATACCATAGTGCTTGTAGCATAGGAATTTGTGTATTCTGATTGCGATGAGATGAATCGGTGTCGTGGAATAGTATTCATTTGCGACTTAGGTTCGGCAAGTCCATGGCCATGGAATGTACTCACTGTGTTGATGGTGCTTGCTGAATTTCTACTGTTCACAGAGGCGATATCGGTTGGCGGTGGTTGTGGAATTAAATTAACAGTGCTTGTAGCGGGTTGTGCTGGAGCGTTGGTATGATCATATGTAGGGTTGGTAGACATGGAAGTGATGCTTGGCTGTGACAATAAGACTGTTTTAGCGCTGCAGGTAGCGATAGGTGCTGGATGTACTATTGTAGCAGCGAATGATGGCGACGGTAGATCAGTATTGATGTTTTCAATATTCATAGCAGTAGCTGGTGGCATTGGTGTTGTTGTCGAAGTAGCAGTTTCATCAGTGGAGAAAGTTATCAGATTAGCCGAATGATTGTTTATATTCGGATCTGAAACGAGTGGAGTTATAGTATTTGAAGTAGAAAGGTTTGAAATTGGAACGTCGACTCTCGGAATTTTTTCAGGTTGCGATAACGATGGTCTGCTGATACTGCTAGTTCGAGGTCGTTTATTTGTATCTTCCATTATAGATTCGAAAAGATTGGTTAGGTTAAGCTGTAGGTCATCCAGGCGTTCGAGAAAAGGAGTGCTATCGTTGACATAACGTTCGGCAGGGTCACGTGAAACAGATCGATGTATACAGCTTGATCTGGTACAAACATTGGAATATGAGCGGCAAAACGACTGCAATGTATCCGTCAAGGTTCCGATCATTTTCAAGGCAGAGGTAGTACGATGGAGAATCAATTGTATAGTTTCATCGGACAACTCGTTGCGATTGGAAACTTCCCGGCACGGTGTGCATAACCAAAAAATTCCAGCACATTCTCGAATGGATTTAGCTAGCGAGTTGTTCAAATTGACGCACTTGCCGTGGAAACTTTTAAAGCAGAAACGGCAAACTATTTTGGTACCTCGGGTACTAGAAGAACCAAAACAAACGACGGCATCACATTTGTTCTTCACCATTGTGTTGGTTGCGGCGTACGGTAGATGTCAAATAAATACTCGCTCGAGTGTGTGAGTGGTAGAAACCTTGACAAGCGTAACAAGAACTGCTGTCTTCTGAGTACCAACGAATAATTTATTCAACAATATCGCACTATATGTCCAGCAAATCGGTAGAAATATGACTCGAATGCAAAATAGGCGTTATCACACTGAATGCAGCGGAAAAACTCTTCACTCGATTTCAAAGATCGAGCATTTTAATTTAAAATATTCAAATAATTATTTAATATCACTGATAAATTTTAAATTCATTATAATATTATTTGCAAATTGCCATCCGATTTGAAATGCTTCAAAAAGTGATGAAGTCGAATTCATTCGGACGATCATTTGAAAAAGTTGATCTTGTAGGTAGATCATTTTATTTTCAGTTATATCGCCTAAATCAACTTCATTTAAAGAAGCGAATGGCATTGAAGAAATATTGGTAGGTAGACTGCCATTAGAACTGCCTTAGAAGAAGATGTTTGGCCGATATACCTATTAATAAATTGTTTTCGGTAGAAGATGAACTGCAAGGCGGTCCTGTGTTTTGATTATTTACATTAGAAGAATTAAAGGGTAGATTTCTACCTGTTATACTGGCATAAGTGACATTAGAAGAAGATGACAGAGATATTTTGGCCCACTTTAGGATTGATTTTATTTTGGCCCACTTTATAAAAATATCCACCAAATATTGTAATATCTTTAAAAACCCCTTCCGCAATAGGTAATTTAATGTGATTAGCTTCAAATTGATGCAAAATGAGTTACTTAACATCGATAAAATCCGATGAAATCGATAAAGTTTGTTAGGTGGGCCAACATATATGAAGTGGCCAAAATACCTCTGTTACCCTACCTGTCAATAAATTGTTTTTGTTAGAAGACGAATTGGCAGGCGTACCTGTTTTTTGTTTTAAATTCGAAGAAATAAGTGCCTTAGAAGAATTAGGCGTGGCATTTGTAACGGTTTTTTGATTTTCAGGTATGTTCTGTAAATTTAAGGTCGTTGATTTGACTTGTTGTCTAAGCGAACGAGCGTTTAAAATTTTTTCCCTGACAGGAAATTTCAAATAATTGGATTTATGATTTCCATCGCAATTTGAACATGAAAATTTATCAGTGGTTTCATTCATTGGACAAACGTCTTTCGAATGCGATTTATCACAATTCAAACACCGTATATCCATATGACAATTTTTGGTTCCGTGGCCGAAGCTTTGGCAACGACGACATTGCGTTAAGTTTGCAATACGATTATGTCGTTTATAATGTTCCCAATGAAATTTGATGTGGGAAATGTAACGTACTTTTTCTAAAGTTTTCAAATTATTTACATCACTTCGATTGAAGTGTATTAGGTAAAGTTCATGGGAAATTCCAGAGCGTGGTTGAGAAGTACCATTCGCTCTTTTTTTCATAAGTATTACTTGGGAAGGGGCAAAACCAAGCAATTCTTTTAGTTCACTTTTAATTTCATGAATACTTTGATCATTTGATAAGCCTTTCAAGACAGCCTTGAAGGGTCTGTCTGATTTTATATCATATGAATAAAATTTATGAAGTTTCTCGGACAAATATTGTATAAAACGTTCGTAATCTTCCAATCCATCAACCAAGACTCGACATTCTCCTCTTCGTCCGATTTGAAATGAGACTTTTACTTCCGGAGAAAAGTAGAAAGCTCAGTACGGAATGCTTTGAAGTCGGAAATCATCACCGTCACTGGTGGCATAAATTGATGTTTCTTCCCAGAACGACAAGCGTCGGGAATTTTTGAAGAATTTTCTTCTATGTCGCTACAATCGGATTCAGGAAGAATCTCGTAAATATTGTTAGACGGCATAGGATCAGCGGAAGGGAAATCCGTCCGTTGTCTTTTATTTTTACATTCAGATTCTATAAGATCGTGAATGCTATTAGAAAAATGTTGAATAACGGATTGTGATTTATTCCGTATTGAATTATTTTTAGACTTAGGCTTGTTGCCTTTCCGGTTGGACGCAGGCATTTTTGAAATGACTGGAATTTTGAATTTTGAAGTTTGAATATTAGTTCTTTGAATAGCTAGCCTTAAAATGGCTGATTAATTTCTTAGTCTCTCTAATATCACTCTTTGTATCACTTAGTCACTCTAATATCACTCTTTTTATCACTTAGTCACTCTAATATCACTCTTTGTATAGCCTTGAGAAAGGCTGACTAATTTTTAGTCTTTAAAAAGACTGTTAGTGATTCAGGTAGCCTTGAAAAAGACTGAAGCCTTGAATCAATGAAACTCTAGGTAGCCAGAAAAAATTTCCAGGAGCCAAGAGCGAACGACTGTTCAACACCGACTGATTTGAAGGTGTAATTATAGGTGTCTATTTTGGTATTTATGGTTTGTCAATCTCCTTTTAACAGGAGTGCAAACGAGGTATCTTCACTATTTCCGTCAGAGTCAGCTTCCTCTGGTTCCGCAAGATTCGAAAAACCGTTTTCGGAAACCAAAGGTGGGACATAAATGATCATTTTGAGCATTTCGGCATATGTGCGCTTTGAGCGTGCTTTTAAAGAAAGCTTCATTTTGTCCTTACGCAACTTAAATGCAGCGCACACTGAAAGATCACCATGAGGACTCTCCCCACAATAAACACATTTTTCAATATATTTATCGCAAAGATGATCCTTATGAGGCCCTTGACATTTTATACATTTCGACTTATTACTACAGTAAGTTGCTATGTGGCCAAAATTTTTGCAGCTCGTGCAATTCATAACATTTGGCATGAATAGTCGAACAGGAAGGCGAACTATATCGATGTGGACATGGCTAGGTAAGGCAGATCCAGCGAATGTTACTCGATACGAATTTGAATGTCGATAAGTTTTGTTTCCTTCTTCGAAAGATGCTGAGTACAAAATAGACTATCCATGGGCCCGCAGAAGTTGCATTGTAAAACTTCGTTCTCTGCGAGTTATGAACCGTTAAATTTTCGCCTGGTGACAGAGATGGATCTCCTGAATTCTCATCCATTAGATCATCCATTACATAAATATGTTTAAATCATTGATCTCTACTGAATTATATAAACGAGAATATACTTTGAAGTGAAATAAAATATAATTATAGATCTACCTGTTAGTCGCTTTCTGCTTTCCACAGCTACTCGGTATGAAGCTCGCTCCAACTATTTCAAATTTGCTGTGTTCTATCTCCGTTGCTTTGCTGTCGTGATCTTCGCTGAGCTTGGTCTGTACGCTACCTGTACCTGGCCTTATATACAGCATTGTAGCTCTTGTTGACGATTAAGTGTGATGCTTCTTGTGTAGCACCACACGGTAATGCTTCGTTTTGTCCACCGAAACCGGTACTGTACACCATACGAACTAATACCTGGTGGTTGTCTCTGCGGCTTTGCGCTGATGCGCCCTAGCACCTATGTGCCTTAGCACTTCTGTGCCTTTACACCCCTTCGTCTTCGCACCTCTGTGTCTGAGCACTTCTATGCGCCGCACCTCTGTGTCTCTTCACCACTGTGCGTATGAATGGGATGGCCTTCTTCGATTGCTTTCAAGTCGGGAACGCCCCGAATGATAGCTGTACACCAGCCTTTGCTGCGTTTGCAATTGGCGCAGGCGGGTTTTGTTTACCTGCAACTAAAGTTGCCTTGACTCGGTGGGTTTGCGTCAGCAGTTCAACATAATCTGCTGACGCACTGATGAATCGAAGACGAAACGTAAACTTAAGTAAAAATGGTTATGTGCACCTAGCATAAATTTGGAGGTAAAAGCAACCTTTTTCCCCTTCAAATTACCACAATCTGTACGGCCATTAAGCCGAAACTTTTTTCGTTCGAGACGTCAGTTTAGACGTTACACTTCTTGTGTACAAAAAAAGTGTCTTGCAAATAGCATTAACTTTACGTCTGCGCACTGATGAGTCGAAGACGAAACGTAATCTTAAGTAACAATTATCTTGCAGATAGAGCATTCCAGATTTCTCTGAATAATGCACTTTCAGAAAGATTCTTGCTGGTGTACCCCAGGGAAGTTTCCCAGGTCTCATCCTATACAACTTTTTTACATCAGACATCCCACCTCTCCGGGTGTGGTGTTCTGTCACAATTTGCTTATGACACTGCCATTTTTTTACAAGGGTCGTGTCATTAATGCTCTGAAGAATAAACTACAGACAGGTTTGGACGCTCTAACTGAATATTTTACAAGCTGGAAAATTGTGATCAATTCAGCAAAAACTCAGGTCATATTGTTTCCACATTCAAGATCTCCAAAACTTGTTCCATCAGACGAATGCCTAATACGATTCGGTGATGAGGTCATCCAATGGTCCGACGAAGTTATCTACTCACCTCTGACAGACATCTGATATTCAGGTCACATGTTGACAAAATCGTTCAAAAATCCGCTGATCTGTAGAACATGTAAACATTGCCTGAAGAATCAGATGGTTGTCTATAAATAAATCATTTATTCCGCAATTGAATATGCAGTCCCTGTTTGGCGGGGCTGTGCACGAACGCACAAACTTAGGCTTCAGCGCATTCAAAGTAAGATCTCAAAGATGATTCTAAATCTACCCCCTTGGACAAGAACTAGTGAAGTACATGAGATGGCCTCCCTGGATATACTAGCACAAAAATTCGAACAATACTGCACGAAATTTGAAGAGAGATGCTCAATCTCTGTAATACAAATAGTTCAAAATTTGTACGTATTAGGTTAAGGATATTTTAGGTAGATATTTTAATAAAATAAAAACAAATATTATGATTAAACATTAGTATGCAAAACAAGAGTAACTAAAACATCTATTATTAATAACGAAATAGGTCGAAACACTTGTACTGTAAAACGTTGATGTAATACACAAAAATAATATCAATGAACAAATATTTATGAAAAAATGCGAAATCGATCATGTCTTCTTATGCGTTGTATATAAGCAGACGTCAGGGCGAGAAGACGCATTCAAGCAGCGGCATTGGAGAGCGCATCTTCTGCGTGGTTGAAAAAAAGGAACGCATAGGTCGTAGTTCTCATTTGCCTTCCGGTCGTCAAGGCGACAAGACGCATTAAACCAGTTTGACATCATTTGGCACTGGGAGCCGATGTGTTGCGGTTTGTTCGCAAAGCTAGTTTCAATTCAAGCGAGAGCGATTGCATCAGACAGCAGAGCTTCTGGTCGTTTGCATTGGAGAGAAATAAAACGAGAAACGAAAAGTGGACAACATCATATAAAATCAGTCGTTCTAATGGCTCTAAATGTTATCTAAAGAACTATTAAGATTACATCTTTGCAAATCGAAGGTATAAATCATCAGTTTAATGAAAATCCAAAATAATTTGATTTGCTTCGTGCACTTTTCACTGTGCAAAGTTCTAGTTTTGAAAAGGGGGAAAGTTTCACAGTTCACACAATCGATCAACTATTAATTCGATCTCAAAAGTATTAAGAAATCGTGTCAGTTTTATTCGTATTCACGACATCCAGTTATTTCTCTGACATTACACACCCGTAATTTTTATGTACAGTGTTTTCTTGTTTTGTGTTTTCATTGTATAATGTACAATTTACCCCATCTATCTTTGCTACTTTGAATGGTCATGTGTAGAATGGATCAAGTTTCTTCCTGTTTTCGTTTGTTAAATATACTATATCGTTGGTCGTCAAATCTATTGCATTCCACTTGGTGTCAAGTTTTTCTTTTCTGTTGAATTTGTGTTCTAATAAGTTTTGCTTTGCTATTTGATGCGATTTCTGTAATTTGAACTTAAGCTGTTTCGAATAATCGTCGAAGTTGTAAACTGGATCAATACCTCTGTCGTATTTTTCGCATGGTTTGAAAGGTGTAAAGCCATGATCTGTATGATGCGTGGAGTTGTACGAAAAAGAGTAATAAGCTAACTATTCATTCCAATCAGATTGATGTTCATTTAAGAAAGTTTTAAGGTATTCCTTTAAACACCTATGATTTCTCTCTAGAGAACTAATTGGTTGTGGGTGGAAAGCGGTTTAGAATGATTGTTTGGTTTGCATAAGTTTACATATCTGTTTAAGTATTTCATTATTGTATTCCGTACCTAGATCTGATCTAAGTTCTATGCATTTACCATAAATTAGAATAAAATTTCCTACTGTTGCTTTCACAATAACGTTTGCTTCATTAGTTGCAACTGGTGTTAGAATGATATATTTTGTTAAGTCACACTGAATGGTTACTGCATACCTATTGCCTTTGTCGCTTCTAGGTAATGATCCAACTGTGTCTACTGAAATAATTTCAAAAGGTTTAGAAGGTGCAGTTGTTATAATTAATTTTTCGCTAGTATGTCTGTCAGTTTTGTTTCTTTCGCACGATTCACAGGCCTTGATGAATTGTGCAATAGATCATTTCATGTCCTTCCAGACGTAGAGTTCTCTTAATATTAGGTACAAGCGATGTTGTCCTATGTGACCTCCTGTCGGACTGTCGTAAAATTCCTTCGAAATATTTTGTATTGTTGCCTGATTAGTAATTAATTGTGGAGGTTTGTTCAATGCATAGGGCACTGGTCTTACAAACCAGTTGTCGTATGTTCGAGCCCCGACGCAATGGTTCTGTACACACTGAATCGGCTGCGAAGTCTGTTGAAACAGAAGGTCAAATTCCACTACAGGAATGTAATACCTAGTCTTTGCTTTGCTAGGTGGTCACTTTATGTGATAGAGCATCAGCGCCTACGTTCTCCTTACCTGTAATATATGCGACAAAGAAGTCGTATTCGGCTAGATCGAGACTCATTCTCATCAAATTAGACGTAGGAATTTTAATACTGAATAAGCAAACGAGTGGTTTGTGATCCGTCCTTGCAATATATTTTCTTCCGTATAGATATGATTCAAAGTGCTTGACTCCCCAGTGTATCGCAATTAATTCTTTTAGTATCGTGGGTTTATTCTTTCCACCCTGTGTAAATGTTTTAACCGCGAAAGCGACGGGTAAGTCGCCTTCTTCGAATTGTTGTGACAAGACCGCTCCGCATCCTGTGCCTGAAGCATCTGTCGTTAGTATGAATTTAGGTTTAGAAAGGTCGGGGTATTGTAAAAGTCTAGGTGACGTTAAATGTTGTCTTAGGAAGTCGAATGCTTTTTGGCATTCGTTGGTCCACTTAAATTTGATAATTTTTCTTAACTGTTGGTTTCATGGGTGTGCTAAAGCTGAAAAGTTTGGAACGAATTTTCGGTAATAGTTGCAAAATGCAACGAATCTTCTGACGTTATCAGCTTTGTTGGGTATAGGATGGTTTTTAATAGAATCAGACTTCGAGCTGTCTGTTAAAATTCCTTGATCGGTTATTAAGTGTCTTAAACATGTTACTTCCTTTCGGAAAAATGTACATTTGCTAATGCTGAGTTTTAGGTTGTAGTATCTTGACCTTTTGAAAACTTTTGTGAGGTTTGATAAATAGTGTTTTGCTGAACAGCCTATTACTACTATATCGTCTGTATAAACGAATGCGTGTTCTGGAGTCAGTCCAGCCATTGCGATGGACATTATCTTTGAAAAAGAGTTTGGACAAATTGAAATCCCAAAAGGCATTCTACTGAACTGATAATGACCAGTGTTGGTCAAGAAAGCTGTATATTTTCTTGATTCTTTATTTAGTGGAACTTGATGAAATCCGACCATCAAGTCTAAAGTACTGAAGTATTTTGCTCTGCCTAATTGGTCTAATATCGTGTCAATTCGCGGTAAATGGAATTTGGCTGATGTGAACTTTTCGTTCAGCTGTCTAAAGTCTACTAGTAAACGTCATTTGGTTTCTTTATTGTCTGTTTTTTTCGGTACTAGGAGTATTGGTGAGTTGAATGGAGAAATTGATGGTTCTATTATTTTTTCGTCGAATATTTTTGTTACTTGTCGTTGAATTTCGTCTGCTTGGGTGTGTGTGTCGTTTTATAATTCGGGATATATAGTGGACTTGGCTCTGTTAGCGTTAAGTTTTGTTCGTAAGTATTATTGGTTGTGAGTGGTTCTGAGTAAAAGACGTCTTAGCAAGGCAAAGTCTTGGCATTGCATTCCTTTTGTGTAATTTGGCCTTTCTGTTTCAACAGACTTCGCAGCCGATTTTTAATGTATAGAATCATTGCATGGCTAGTACTATGGATCCTTCTGACACTAAGAATCCTTACAGGTGGAGGCTCGAATATACGACAACTGGCTTGTAAGAACCGCCAAGCTGGGACGTCTTGGTAGTCGGAAATTAAAGTTTTAAATTCGCGCTTTATGAAGACTGGTACATCGTTGAGGTTTGAATGTTTCAATATTTTGTCTTTTCTTGTGTTATTGATGGATGTCTTGAGATTTTTCGGATGTACTTTACTGTAGTTGCGTAATGGTTCTGTTTTGACTTTAATAATTGCTTGGGTTATGAAAATTAATTTGTTCATGGTGTTGTGAAATTCGATGCCTTCAGGTTTATATCCAACACTGCTTGGTTTGGTTTTGTTGCAACGGTAAAAATGCTGGTTGGGGAAGGTCATGTGGAATTGCATTGAAAGGTCTTCCGTAGTCAATATTTGGTATGGGTTACACAATACTAAACATGCTTTCTGAACTGTTTGGTTCTTCATTAATGTAATACACGCGACGGTTTTTGGGATATTTGTTTCGAAGATTATAATTTCTGTCTTGTGTCTGCTATTATTTTACTGATAATATTAATTAGGTGTTGGTTAACGATGGTTGTTTGGTAAACGACTGGACAATGCGTAATGCAGGCCCCAGTGTGGCTCTTAGCCTCTTGTCCAGTAACTCCTATCCCTACCTCCCCGCGGTGCCGGCTGGGGTACGAGCAACCATAGGAAAGATCGGGTAACCAACCCCGGGGGACCTTGGTCGTATGCTGACAGGGAAGGGGGTCCTCTTTAGAGGATGTCGGAGCGTCTGTACTCCATGTTAGGAGCGGCTTCAAACAGCGTCTGTTCTGGTATCCAGCGGCTGAGTATGAAATGCTGCATCCCGTCCAGCTAAATCCAAGGTGGCAACCCCAACAACGGGATCGTCCTAGTGCTAGTTGGGACGTTAAACAGAGCAAGTACGATGATCCTCCGGCGAGACAGGGGGTTGGCGTAGGCCTAATAAGCCACCCGTAAAACATCTATTATGAATAATACAGGAGAGAATACGACCCGGAACAATTGGCATAGACCCACGCGACGAAATAAGGACTACGATTGGAAACTTGGATCATGGAACTGCAAGTCGCAAGGTTTCGCAGGCTGTGACAGGGTAATATACGACGAACTAAATCCTCGCCACTTCAAGGTCGTAGCGCTGGAGGAGCTTTGTTGGACGGCACAGAAGGTGTGGAAAAGCGGACATCGAGTGACTACTTCTACCAAAGCTGTGGCACAACGAACGAGCTGGGAACTGGCTTTATGGTGCTGGTCAAGATGCGTCCGCGAGTGATTGTGTGGCAGCCGATCAACGCTAGGATGTGTAATTTGAGAATTAAAAGCCGATTTTTCAATTACAGCATCATCAACGTGCACTGTCCACATGAAGGGAGACCCGATGACGAGAAAGAAGCGTTCTACGTGCAGCTGAAACAAGCTGTCCACGCAGAGACGTACAAATTGTCATCGGTGACATGAATGCCCAGGTAGGAAGGGAGCAATGTACCGACTGGTAACCGGGCTGAACAGCCTGCATGCCGCATCGAATAACAACGGCCAACGGTGTGTCAACTTTGCGGCCTCCCGAGGAATGGTAGTCAGAAGCACCTTCTTTCCCCGCAAGAATATCCACAAAGCTGCCTGGAGATCACCTGACCAACAGACCGAAAACCAAATTGACCACGTTTTGATCGACGGAAAATTTTTCTTGGACATCAACAATGTTCGCACCTACCGCAGTGCGAATATAGATTCGGACTACTACTTGGTTTCTGTATGCATGCGCTCAAAACTTTCGACGGTGGCTACCCAACGTCGAAACCGAACGTCGCGGTTTAACATCGCGCGGCTGCGGGATGCTGGAGTAACCCAAGATTACGCGCAGCAGTTGGCAGTGGCACTACCAACGGAAGAGCAGCTACTCTTGAAGATGGCTGGAGAGACATCCGTTCTGCCATAGGTAGCACTGCATCAGCAACGCTAGGTACGGTGGCTCCGAATGTAAGGAACGACTGGTTCAACGACGAATGTGAACAGTTAGTGGACGAGAAGAATGCAGCTTGATCGAGAAAACTGCAACACCGGACGAGAGCAAACGAGGAGCGATACAGACTGGCGCGGAACAGGCTAAGCTTGGTATCCCGTAGAAAAAAGCGCCAACAGGAAGACCGAGATCGCGAAGCAATGGAATAGCTGTTCCGTGCTAATGACACAAGGAAGTTCTACGAGAAGGTGAACCGTTCGCGCAGAGGCCATGTGCCACAGGCCGATATGTGCAAGGACACCAACGGGGATCTTCTCACGAAAGACTGTGAGGTGATCGAGAGATGGCGGCAGTATTTCGACGAGCACCTCAATGGCGATGTGGCGGAATACGAAAGTGGCGGCGCATTAACGAACTTGGGAACGCGTGCGGAGGACGATAAGTTGGAAGCCGGTTGAAAAATAATGAGGCCGCTGCCGTTGACCAACTACCAAGCGAGCTACTAAAACACGGTGGTAATGCACTAGTGAAAGCACTGCACTTGGTCGTTACCAAGGACGAGATTTTACCGGAAAAATGGATGGAAGGAATCGTGTGTCCCTTCTACAAAAAGGGCGATAAGCTGGATTACTGCAATTACCGCGCGATAACTCTGCTGAACGCCGCCTACAATGTACTCTCCCAAATCTTATGCCGTCGACTTTCACTGATTGCAAACGAATTCGTGGGACAATATCAGGCAGGATTTATGGGCGAATGTGCTACCACGGACCAAGTGTTCGCCATCCGCCAGGTGTTGCAAAAGTGCCGCGAATACAATGTGCCCACACATCACTTATTCATCGATTTCTAATCAGCCTACGACACAATCGATCGAGAACAGCTATGGAAAATCATGCACGACAACAGATTTCCGGACAAACTGATACGATTGGTCAAGGCTACGATGGATCGAGTGATGTGCGTTGTTCGAGTATCGGAGATAAACTCGAGTCCCTTCGAAACTCGCAGAGGGCTACGGCAAGGTGATGGCCTTTCGTGTCTGCTATTCAACATTGCTTTGGAAGGTGTGATAAAAAGAGCGAGGATAGACACGAGTGGCACGAATTTCCGAAAGTCCGTCCAGCTACTTGGTTTCGGTGATGATATTGATATCATAGCACGCAACTTTGAGGAGAAACGTACATCGGACTAAAAGCTGAGGCCAAGCGGATCGGACTAGACATCAATGTGTCAAAGACAAAGTACATGAAAGGCAGGGGCTCGAGAGAAGATAACGTCAGCCACCCATTACGAGTTCTGATTGGTGGTGATGAAATCGAAATGGTCGACGAGTTCGTGTATTTGGACTCACTGGTGACTGCCGATAATGACACCAGCAGAGAAATTCAGAGACGCATATTGTCAGGAAATCGTGCTTACTTTGGACTGCGCAGGACGCTTCGATCGAGCAAAATTCGCCGTCGTACGAAGTTAACTATCTACAAAACGCTGATTAGACCGGTTATCCTCTACGGGTACAAGTCCTGGACAATGCTTGAGGAGGATCAACGCACACTAGGTGTTTTTGAACGGAAGGTGTTGCGAACCATCTTCGGCGGAGTGCGGATGGAAGACGGTACGTGGAGAAGGCGAATGAGCCATGAACTGCACCAGTTGCTGGGAGGACCAACCCTCGTCTAAACGGCCAAGGTCGGGCGGTTACGGTGGGTCGGCATGTTGTTAGAATGTCGTAGAACAACCGGTTTAAAATGATTCTCGATAATGATCCGACCGGTATAAGAAGAAGAGGCGCGAAGCGGCAAGATGGATCGATCAAATTGAGGAGGACCTGCGTACCCTTCGCAGCTACAGGGGCTGGCGGCGAACAGTCATAAACCGAGTTGAATGGAGACGCCTCCTGTATACAGCAAAGACCCGCGTGGTCTACGACTGAAAGAGTAAGAGTAAGTGGTTAACGATGGTTAAATCTTTTTCGTGGTTCGAAATTATTTGGGTTCCACCGACTTGTGAATTTTGAAAGTTTCTCCGTCTCATTTGATTTGAATGATAATGTGGTCGAGTATGATCTTGGGTATCTTGAGTAAAACCTGCTATTGATAATGAGCACACTGAGTGATATTTTGTTCGTTTTTGATTTCGACCACTGTGAAAACAAACCGATTTTTTAACCGAGGGCCGAATGTCATATATCATTCAACTCAGCTCGACGAGCTGTGCAAATGTCTCTGTATGTGTCCGTCAGTGTGTATGTATAGTCTGTTACATAAGAGCGTGGTCATGATTACTCGCGATCGGTAAAGTGGAATGGTGTGATATTTCTTTGCCTTTCTCATATAGAAAGGTTATGCAATCACTGTGAAAATCGGCTTTTGAACCGAGGCCAGGAGGGCCCAGTGTCATATACAATTCGACTCAGTTCATCGAGATCACAAAATGTCTGTGTGTATGTATGTATGTACGTATGTGACAAATAATGTCACTCAATTTTCTCAGAGATGGCAGAACCGATGTTCACAAACTTAGATTCAAATCAAAGGTCTTAAGGTCCCATACAAAGTACCTGAGTTTCATTTGGATCCGACTACCGGTTCCGGAATTACAGGGTGATATGCACCAAAAATAAGGAAAAAAATAGTCACACATGTTTCTCAGAGACGACTTAACCGATTTTCACAGATTTTGATTTTAATGAAAGGTCTTATGGCCTCATATAATTTTCTTGAATTTCATTAGAATCCGACTTTCGGTTCCGAAATTACAAGGAAACATCAATTTTCTTGGAAATTTCTCAACCGATTTTCACAAACTAAGAAGCAAATAAAAGGTTTTAAAATTCTTTAAAAAGTCCCCGAAAAGTTGATCCATATCGGTATTACAGTGCGAGTAGTGAAAATTTTCAATTTCATGAGTATTTTTTCACAAGCGATGACGAAACGAGGTGCACATTTAAAAAAAACAAGTACGGGTGTGTAATGTCAGAGACATAGCTGGATGTCGTGAATATGAATCAAACTGACACGATTTATTTACACTTTCGAATTCGAATTGATAGTTGATCGATTGTGTGAATTGCGAAACTTCCTCCCTTTTAAATACTAAAATTTTCAACGATTTTTGACGTCGATTATCTCATTTCGGATTAGCATATTTCATTGAAAGAAACTATCAAGATGCGGTACAGGATTAATTTCTGCCTTTTAGAAGGACCAAATTGAGGAATATTCTACGATATTTAGCACATTTCGGAACATTTATCTCGAACGATTTTCGCACAGCGAAAAGTGCACGAAGCAAATCAAATTATTTTGGATTTTCACTAAACTGATGATTTCGACCTTCGATTTGCAAAGAAGTAATCTTAATTTAGATAACATTTAGAGCCCTAAAAACGACTGATTTTATATAATGTTG
This sequence comes from Malaya genurostris, assembly GCF_030247185.1. Lineage (NCBI taxonomy): Eukaryota > Metazoa > Arthropoda > Insecta > Diptera > Culicidae > Malaya > Malaya genurostris. Next base: position 129,698,854 of record NC_080572.1, read on the forward strand.
TCCACTTTTCGTTTTTTGTTTTCTTTCTCTCCAATGCAAACCACCAGCAGCTGATGCAATCGTTCTTGCTTGAATTGAAACTAGCTTTGCGTATAAACCGACACATCCGCTCGCAGTGTCAAATGACGCGAAGCTGATTTAATGCGTCTTCTCGCCTTGACGACCGGAAGGCAAATGAGAACTACGACCTGAGCGTTTGAGGTTTTTAACCACGCAGAAGGTGCGCTCTCCGATGCCGCTGTTTGAATACGTCTTCTCGCCCCGACGTCTGCTTTCATCCAACGCACAAGAAGAAATGATCGATTTTCGACCACGATTCCCCTTTTATAACGTTCAGTTGAAGATATGTGCCTGACTACCTCAAAATTGTCGTCCTTGCGCGAAAAACCCAAGCAAAAGTAAAGAGTTTTCCGCGTTGTTTTAAAATTTTCAGAAAACTTAATTTTTGAGTTGTTTGTGGTTATCTCACACTGTTCAAAATATTATCCTAAATTCCTGATCATATTTTTGATGAAATAGTGAAAGAATTATCTTGCTGCAATTAATACAAGTCGAGATATTTACGATTAAGTTCTGCCCATTTTTCCATATGGCTAATTTTGAAAAGGCGCCTCATAGTAAAATAAGTCGTATTCACGACAAAAATTTTCAAATGACGATGTAAATCTAGTATGCAACGGCACGTGCGGCTTTGCTCCGTTCGCAGCGTACTTTGTTCAATTTTGTATAGCGTGAAGTGTTGCTACATTTAAATTTATATATTTCAAGTGAAAAAGTACGGGTGTGTAATGTCAGAGACATAACTGGATGTCGCGAATACGAATAAAACTGACACGATTTCTTTACACTTTCGCTACTGATGATTTCTACCTTCGATTTGCGAAGAAATTATCTTAATAGTTCTTTAGATAACATTTAGAGCCATTAGAAAAGCTGATTTTATATAATGTTGTCCACTTTTCGTTTCTTGTTTTCTTTCTCTCCAATGCAAAGCACCAGAAGCTGATGCAATCGTTCTTGCTTAAACTGAAACAAACCGGCACATTCGCTCGCAGTGCCAAATGATGCGAAACTGGTTTAAGGTAGCGCTTCGCCGTGGTCAGGTCGAAGCGAGACAACTCACTGCCTCCTCTTGCTTTGTCGCCGAAATTTCACCCTAAATTGCAAATTTCTCCAATACTAAGCCGATTCACGAAAAATCAAAAACATACGATTGTAGGTAAATGATTTTACTATGCATTTGGCGAAAAATATTAGTTAGAAAGCTTTTCTTTCGCGAGATTTCGTGCGAGTTTTGTTAAACATTTTGTTTTCTTTTTTCCTTTTCTCGCTATAAACAACTCGCATATGTAGGGATGTGCTACGTTTTCAACAAAGCGTCAAAGCTAGTAGCGATGAAAATCATTACTGATTTCTGGTTCTACTGAAACATGAATAGACATTATTTTACAAAGTAGTAACACTTACTTACATTTTCTACTCATCTATATTCAACGTTTACGCAGAGAGAACAAACAACGAAAACAAAAGAAATGTTGTTGGCGTCTACCGCATGTGACATTTTGCACACTCCAATGCATGCGTGGACATTGTGTGCGTGCGAAAAAATAAGGAAAAACTCATTTATTTTTATAACTCGCACGAAATCTTTCGATAAAAACGTTTATCAGGCACAATTTATATACGAATCGATAGAAAAATTATTTATCTAGAATCGTATGTTGTTGGAATTTCAGTTTTCTTCCCCGTTTTCTCACAATTTTGGGTAAAGTGCGTGAAACCCCGGGATAGGCAGCGAACTCCCGTGACCACGGCGAAGCGCTACCTTAATGCGTCTTCTCGCCTTGACGACCGGAAGGCAAATGAGACCTGAACGTTTGAGGTTTTTAACCACGCAGAAGGTGTGCTCTCCGATGCCGCTGTTTGAATGCGTCTTCTCGCCCCGACGTCTGCTTCCATCCAACGCACAAGAAGATATGACCGATTTTCGCATTTTTTTTTGCATAAATATCTGTTTATTAATCTTATTTTTGTGTATCAACATCAACATTTTACAGTACAATTGTTTTGACCCTTTGGCCTTTCATCTTTGTTATTCATACGATTCGTTATTAATATTAGGTGTGTTAGTTACTCTTGTTTTACATACTAATGTTTAATCATAATATTTATTTTAATTATTTATAAAATGTCTACCTACTTATAACTATCCCTAACCTAATACGTACAAATTTTGAATTATTTGTATTTCAGAGATTGAGCACCTCTCTTCAAATTTCGTGCAGTATTGTTCGAATTTTTGTTCTAGTATATCCAGTGAGGCCATCTCATGTACTTCACTAGTCCTTATCCAAGGGGGTAGATTTCGAATCATCTTTAAGATCTTACTTTGAATGCGCTGAAGCCTAAGTTTGTGTGTTCGTGCACAGCCCCGCCAAACAGGGACTGCGTATTCAATTGCGGGGTAGAAGATTTGTTTATAGACAGCCATCTGGTTCTTCAGGCACAGTTTAGATGTTCTACAAATCAGCGGATACAGAGACCTAATGAGTATGCTGCATTTTTGAATGATTTTGTCAACATGTGACCTGAATATCAAATGTCTGTCAAAGGTGAGTCCTAGATAGATAACTTCATCGGACCATTGAATGACCTCATCACCGAATCGTATTCTGCATTCGTCTGATGGAACAAGTTTTGGAGATCTTGAATGTGGAAACAAGATGACCTGAGTTTTTGCTGCATTGATCACAATTTTCCAGCTTGTAAAATATTCCGTTAAAGCGTCCAGACCTGTCTGTAGTTTATTCTTCAGAGCATTAATGACACGACCTTTGTAAAGAATGGCAGTATCATCAGCAAATTGTGACAGAACATCACCACCTGGAAGAGATGGGATGTCTGATGTGAAAATGTGGTATAGAATGGGACCTAGGATACTTCCCTGGGGTACACCAGCAGGAATAGTAAATCTTTCTGAAAGTGCATTATTCAGAGAAACCTGGGATGCTCTATCTGCAAGATAATTTTTGATAATTTTAATAAGATACATGGGAAAATTATACCGATGCAGTTTGAACACCAGTCCATCGTGCCACACATTATCGAATGCCTTTTCAATATCCAATATTGCCATGGCAGTCGTTTTGGACAATGATTTGTTTTGCTGGATGACGTTGTTAACCCTTGTGAGTTGGTGGATGGTGGTTCTTCCTTTCCGGAACCCAAACTGTTCTTCCAGAAATATATCCTGTTCATCTGCGAAAGCAAGAATTCGCTTTTTGTTGGGGCAAATGGAATAATCCTCTGGCAACATGGTCGTACTCAACGAATGGCAACACTGGGCTCGTCACTGACATTTCACGCGATGATAGTAACTGGTGCCACTTGTGTTTCCGGCGTTATACAGACTGGACAGTCAGTCTTTTTATTCCTGTTATTATGCGTCTAATATAGTATAGTTTTTATTCGTTTACGGCGTGTTTTACTAATGACCGCATGGTCACGGCTACCTCCGAAAACCCGTCGTAACAGTGGCGACGAGATTCGTGAGCGCGAGTTATTTTTTTTTCTCGTCCAAGTTAGCGGTAAAATCCGCCCGGGAAAAAAATCGCGTCATCCACGTGTAATCGGAAAAGTTTTGTGATGTCAATGCCGAACCAAGCTCCAGTCAATATGTCCGGCGTGGATTCTGATCATCCACAGCACTTACCAACGGACATGATCATCGTTCAGATTCTTCAACAGCTTCAGCAACAGTCGCTCGTGACTAATCAGCTCCTGCAAAACCAGCAGCAAACCCACGAACAGCAACGTGTGTTCCTCCAGCAGCAGGATAATATGCTACGTAACATACAGGTGAATGTACCCGCGAACCCTGAAGCAGTCCTCGACTCGCTAGCAGGAAATATTAAAGAGTTCCGATATGACGTCGAAAACAACATAACCTTCAGAGCATGGTTTTCACGTTATGAAGATTTATTCTCGAAAGACGCAGAGAGGTTAGATGAACCTGCAAGAGTGAGGTTATTAATGCGAAAGCTTGGAATTTCGGAACATGAGCGCTATCACAACTTTATTTTGCCGAAAACTAGGGATGGGTATCGATACTGCGATACTTCAAGGTATCGATACTTAAGCCTAAAGTATCGATTTTTTAGGATCGATACCGTGCAAAGTGGTATCGCGTGGTATCGATATTTTCATGGTCGATACCTGTCGATACTAGCTTAAAGTAAACATTATCTAGATCCCACTCTAATAGTCAATCAAAGAGCAACCAGCGACACCAAAAGCGCCCATTCTGTCTGGCAACCAAAGAAATGTCCAAAGAAAAGTATACAACTCTTAGTAAGATCATTCCCATTGTTCGAATGATTTCTGATGTAAGTATGTATCGAAGTTCTGTAAGAGCATATAATTTAAAATAATCGACCTAACTATTAAAACATATAATTTGAATGAATGCAACCCTCTGCATACATGGGAATCGATTTGCCATCAGTTTCCTCATTAATATCAATTAGCAAAAAAATACTTCAGTATTGGGGACCTCAGTACCATCCGTACGCCTATTTTCATTAGCCAGTAGGATAATGTGCGACAAAAGTTGTCGTTTGACGTCTTTCACTTTCACTTCCAATGAGTGTTCTTATCCAGTTTGGATAACGAATTTTGGTTTTCATAGAAGAAACAGACTCAATCAACTAAGAAGTGAGATGATACCGTTTTTAATAACTCCGCAAGCGCGAACTTGTTTGATAAAACTCATCTATATCTCGTTGGAAAGGTGTTCTCGCGAGGTATTGAAATATAAAAAAGAGTTCTTGATCAATTGCTAAAGATATTCTCAAATAACTGAAATTGTTTGTAACTCAAAAGGTGAACAAAGGATCTCAAAACCAATCATCAGCGTTTTGGATCTTTGGGGAGGTCATTATTTGAAGACTAGTTTAATCAAAATCGGCCTAGCTTGCATTTTCGATCGATACCGATACCGATAATAAGTATCGATACTTCTTCCTATAGTATCGATACCGATACCTGAAATTACAAAACGGTATCGCGATATCAAGTATCGATACTTTACCTCTCGATACCCATCCCTACCGAAAACTGCTAGTGATTTTACTTTCGATGAAACAATCAGCAAGCTCGGAAATTTATTTGGTACAACGGAATCTACCGTCAGTAAGCGCTATCGTTGTCTACAGCTTGTAAAAGGTCCCACCGAGGATTACGTATCGTATGGTTGCCGAATCAATAAAAGCTGCGTAGAATTCGAGTTAGGCAAAATGACGGAAGAGCAGTTTAAATGTTGAGTCTTTGTTTGCGGTTTGAAAGACGAGGCCGACAGCGAAATCCGTACAAGGTTGCTCACTCGAATCGAAGAAAGGACCGACGTCACGCTAGAACAGTTATCAGCTGAATGTCAACGACTTCTAACTCTTCGGCATGATACTGCCATGATCGAAAATACTGGAAGCTCGATCAATGCCATACGGAAAAAGCACCAGTTTCAGCAACAATCTCAGGAAATTCCACGGAAAAATCAGGAACAATTATTTCGTTATTCTCATCAGCAGCGATTTCCGAAGCAACGCGATGAAAAGCGAGCATCATTCTACGCAGGTAACAAAGTACCACCAAGCCCTTGTTGGAAGTGCGGTGCTATGCATTATACTCGCTATTGTCAATACCAAACTCATCAATGTTCGGATTGCAATCGCTACGGGCATAAAGAAGGCTATTGTCGCACAGCGAAGCCGTCTTCGAAGAAAGAAAGGAGGAAAACAAACAGTGTGAAAGTGGATATCAAAATAGTAAAAGTGAACTCAATAAACGAACGCAGAAAATTTGTGACAGTTGAACTTAATGGTGTATCAGTGAAATTACAGTTCGACACCGCATCAGACATTAGTGTTGTGTCACTTGAGACCTGGAACAGGCTCGGAAAACCATTAACAAGACTCCCAACGGTGTGTGCTAAAGCAGCATCAGGTGATCCTCTTAAACTACTGTCAGAGTTTGATTGCATGATCACAGTGAACGGTTTGACCAAAAAGAGTGTTTTATTTGTTGTGAATCAAAACCTACATATTTTGGGACTGGACCTGATCGAATTGTTCCAGTTTGACACGGTTCCGATGAATACGTTTTGCCGTCAGATTAGTGAAAAATCAACAGTCTCAATTGTTAATCGTCTCAAGGCGAAATATCCTTCCGTGTTCAGCTCAACACTTGGCCGCTGTCTTAAGACCAAGGTGAAACTAGATCTCAAGCCGAACCAGATACCAGTGTTTCGTCCAAAGCGACCAGTTGCATATTCAATGTACCGCTCTGTCGACGAAGAGCTCGACTGTCTGGAAAGATTAAATATCATCTCACCTATCGACTACTCGGAGTGGGCTGCTCCGATCGTGGTCGTACGTAAGGCAAATGGTGCAATTAGGATTTGTGGAGACTACTCGACCGGATTGAACAAAGCTTTGCAACCTCATCAGTACCCCGTTCCGCTTCCGCAAGATATATTCGTGAAACTTGCTAATTGTAAATTCTTCAGCATAATTGATATGTCTGAGTCATACCTACAGTTGGAGGTAGACGAGGCGTCGAGTTTACTTTTATCGATCAATACTCATCGAGGCATTTATAAAGTGAATCGTCTAGCACCCGGAGTGAAAACAGCACCTGGAGCATTCCAGCAACTAGTGGATACTATGTTGGCTGGTCGCAAGCAAACTTGCGGTTACATTGATGATATCATAGTTGGCGGAACTACTCAGGAAGAGCATTGGAACAACCTCAACGCACTTTTTCAACGATTACAAGAATTTGGATTCACAGTGCGATTAGAAAAATGCTCGTTTGGCTGTAAACAAATTAAATACTTGGGGCACTTACTGGATCAACATGGAATACGTCCCGATCCTGCTAAAATCGAAGCGATTAAGCAGATGCCAGCTCCTACTGATGTGTCCGGAGTACGTTCGTTTCTCGGAGCTATAAACTATTATGGAAAATTTGTTCCGAATATGCGTTCTCTTCGTTACCCCCTCGACGAACTTCTGAAGACATCTACCTGCTTCAAATGGACATCCGAATGCGATCGTGCATTTAATACATTCAAGCAAATTCTTTCGTCTGACCTGCTTTTAACACATTACAACCCTTCTCTGGAGATCATAGTCTCTGCGGATGCGTCATCGATTGGCCTTGGAGCGACCATCAGTCATCGTTTTCCGGATGGTTCGGTCAAGGTTGTTCAGCATGCTTCTAGAGCTCTAGCAACCGCCGAGCGCAACTACAGCCAGATCGATCGAGAAGGACTTGCCATCATATTTGCGATTACAAAATTCCATCGCATGCTGTTTGGTCGCAAATTTCGGCTGCAAACAGATCACTCACCGCTCCTACGCATCTTTGGCTCAACCAAGGGTATTCCAGTATACACTGCAAACCGTCTACAGCGCTGGGCCCTCACACTACTTATGTACGAGTTTGAAATAGAGTATGTGGCTACAGACAAGTTCGGGCATGCTGATATACTGTCAAGGCTAATCAACCGCCATGTAAAGCCCGATGAAGATTATGTCATAGCAGCAATGACACTTGAAAATGACGTCAGGTCAGTAGTTTCCGAATCCTTCGACGTTTTACCTCTCAGTTTCAGAACAGTACGAGACAGAACTCACAGAGATCCGGTCCTCAGCAAGGTTTACCGATTCATTTAGGAGGGCTGCCCGAAAGCACTACCAGCCAACGTAGATCGCGAGCTTCAACGTTATTTCAATCAATGAGATTCTCTTACAACAGTGCAAGGATGCATTCTATACAACGATCGTCTGGTAATACCTTCGCTGCTTCGCAAGCAATGTCTCAACCAAATTCATCTAGGCCATCCAGGAATCGGACGGATGAAAGCAGTGGCCCGAAGCTACGTGTTCTGGCCATCACTGGACGTTGAAATTGCAGAATACGTACGAACGTGTGTGCATTGCGCTGCAGCCGCCAAATCACCAGCGCATATTCCACCAGTACCCTGGCCAAAATCATCGTCTCCCTGGCAGCGGGTTCATGTTGACTATGCCGGACCCATCGATGGTGAATATTTTCTCCTAGTCGTCGATTCTTACTCCAAGTGGCCTGAAATTGTACAGACACGGCGAATCACAAGTACAGCAACGATCAACATTCTACGTGGCCTGTTTGCACGCCTGGGAATGCCAGAGAAGCTAGTATCCGACAATGGTACCCAGTTCACCAGTATTGAGTTCAAGCAGTTTTGTGCTGAAAACGGTATTGATCATGTCACTACCGCACCGTTTCACCCTCAATCAAACGGTCAGATTGAACGGTTCGTCGATACTTTGAAGCGTGCAATTAATAAAATTCAAGAAGGGAGAGGATCAATTAACGTTGCATTGAATACATTTCTGCTGACGTATCGAAGTACACCAAATCAATCAGCACCGAATGGTTTGTCACCATCGGAAGTGATGTTCGGTCGACGCCTAAGAACGTGTTTGGAACTTCTACGTCCTCCACCGAACTGTACGCAAGAATCGCTCCAGCACCAGCAAGTAGCTTCACGGTCCCTGAACAAAGGAGATGCCGTGTTCGTGAAGGTTTATGCTAAAAATACTTGGAAATGGATTCCGGGTACCGTCATCGAGAAAGTTGGTCGAGTGATGTACAACGTTCTGGGAGAAGGTCATCGTCTTGTTCGGTGTCATATCAACCAGATTCGGAATCGAAGACATTCGCTAATGCATCCGGAACAAGCCTGCAGACTACGACACGACAGTTACCATTAAGTATCCTGCTCGATGCCTGGGAATTACCAACAACAACAACAACAACGAGTACTCCTCGATCTGAAGTAACACCGAAAGCAGCTTTAACCAGTGACACTGTCAGAACCCCGTCGTTGTCACCGTCGTTCCCTGAGACTTCAGTCAGTCAACAGCTATTACCAGATATGTCGTCAACCGCTACAACCACATCTACTTCTGAGACTGTTACGGCAGTTACACCAAGTGTACATCAACCCTGGCGCTCTTCGCGAGTCCGAAGACCACCTAAGCGGTTTACCCCGTATCAACGCTACTAGGAGGGAGATGTTGGGGCAAATGGAATAATCCTCTGGCAACATGGTCGTACTCAACGAATTGCAACACTGGGCTCGTCACTGACATTTCACGCGATGATAGTAACTGATGCCACTTGTGTTTCCGGCGTTATACAGACTGGACAGTCAGTCTTTTTATTCCTGTTATTATGCGTCTAATATAGTATAGTTTTTATTCGTTTACGGCGTGTTTTACTAATGACCGCATGGTCACGGCTACCTCCGAAAACCCGTCGTAACACTTTTGTATTGACTTTTCAAACAGCTTGGATAGGGCAGAGAGTAAGCTGATGGGCCGATAGCTCTTGGAAAAGGAAGGATCTTTCCCCGGTTTCAAAACTGGGATAACTTTAGCTAACTTCCACATTGAAGGGAAGTAACCAAGCTCCCAGCACCTGTAAAAAATTTTAGCTAAGAAGACAAATGAACGAATACTCAAATGTTTCAGCTCAATGTTGAATGTGTTGTCGAAACCGGGGGCCTTCATATTATTGGATTTTTTCACAAAAGCCATCAGCTCATTCGCAGTGACTCTACTTTCCTCAGGAACCAAGCTGTCTGATTGGTCAACCTCAGCTACGCTATCAGCAACGGCTCTTTCATATGGACTAACAATGTTAAGTCCTAAATTGTGAGAACACACAAACTGCTGGCCTAGCGCATTTGCCTTCTCTACTGGTGTGATTAAAGGTATTCCTTCAGCTGCGTCCTGGGGTGACATCAGAGGAGGAATAGGCTTCGGTTTTTTCTTAAGCACCTTCGTTAAGGACCAGAAGGGCTTTGAATGTGGGAGAATTTCTCGAAGCTTTTGCTGGAAGTTCCTGTTGCGAAGCTCAGATATCTTTTCCTGAATTATCCTAGTTAAGTTGTTATAAGTAGTCTTCCTATCTAGGATGCCAGTTCGTTGATACTGCCTCCGGTAGATATTCCGAAGTCGGATGAGTTTCTTGGTGACACTGTCGATTTGAAGAGAGGAACTCGGCATATGTTGTACTGGAACCGTCCTATCACGAGTGACTGTGATTGAATGCTGGAAGGAAGATAGGGCTGCATCGATTTCCATCGGGGAATCAAGTGGCAAATCGATATTGATAAGTTGGTCGGCGATATGTTGAAATTGGACCCAATCGGTGCGATAATAGTTCCTCCGAGGTTGAATAGGCACCGTTTCTGGTGAAGATCCCAACGTCAATATTACTGGAAAGTGGTCAGAAGAGAGCTCGTAGAAGACAACCGGAGAACTGTCTATGGCGATGTTGCTGATGAATATATCCAAAATGGAATGAACTCCCGATTTGGAAAGTCGCGTTGGTTGATCCGGAGCAAAGATGTTGTATTATCCAGCTTCGTAATCTTCGGCAAGTACGAATCCGTTTCGATTCTGTCTTCTGTTTCCCCACAGCTCATGCCGTGCGTTCAGGTCCCCAGCAATGATGAATTTGTTCTGTCGTCGAGTGAGCATAGCCAGATCTCGCTTCAATGATGCACACGTACCATCTCGAAGATTGGTTTGTTTGGGGCAGTACGCTGCAATGATGATGATGGGTCCCATCGTCGTTGTAATCTCAATTCCGATGGCTTCTATGAGTTGCAATTTAAAGGCTGACAGAAGCCTGTGCTGAATGGATCGTTTAACGGCAATGGCAACTCCCTCTCCTCTGGTAGTTGCCCTGTCGAGCCTGTGAATCCTGTAATTGGAAATAAAAATAGAAATTTCAGGTTTAAGATGAGTTTCAGTTAAAATAGCAATATCGGCATTCTTCTCTTGAAGAAAGTCGGACAATTCAGCAGTTTTGCTCCTGAGTGAGCAAGCATTCCAATTTACTATAACCAACTCATTATATTGCATATTCGATGTTGAATTTGCCTAAGGCGTTGATTTGATCAAACCGCGTTCTGCAGTTTCGTAGTTTTGTTGTCATTGTTTCAAAAATGACGATCAGTTGTTCAGCAGAAAATAAATCACCAGAGTCATCCTTTGCTTGTGGTTGATTATTGCCCCATCCAGGAGGGATTTTTGAGGAAGATTCTTTTTGTGATCCAGCGGCTGAATCTTTTGGATTGCTGCGAGGAAGTGGCGGCAAATTCGGAGTATCCCTCTTCGGTGGGAGCCGTGGGAAATTAACTTCATCTTTCTGTGGAACATTCTTGGTCGTTGATTGTTTGCGGGACGCCTGTTGTCGAATTTTTGTGAACTCAGCACGTTTGGGACACGATTTGCTAGTAGATGGATGGTCGCCATCACAGTTCACACATTTTACAGCGATGTCATCTAGTAGGTAATCGTTGGTATTGTGTGGTTCGGCACATTTCCCGCACCGACTTTTCATGTGGCAATTCCTCGCTCCATGGCCGTAGTTCAAACAGTTCGTGCACTGTGTGACATCCCGATGTACCGGTTTATACTTTTGCCATTCGATGATTATGTGAAATAACGATTTAATCGTTTTCAGTTGACTCATGGTGATGGAGCCCTTCTCCAGATGAATCAGGTACAGTTGATCTCTAAACTTTTTGTCCGTATTATGTCGCTTCATTTTAAATACCATCAAAGGCTTTAGTCCAGCCTTCGACAGTGCCTGCTTTAGTTCGGCTTCCATCATGTCGGGTAGTCCTCGAAATACAACCTTCATAGGTTTGTTGGCGGCAATATCGTGTGTGAACTATTCCGCTTTTGTCTGCTTCAGATAGCATTCCACTCCTTTGTAGTGGTTCAAAGCCGGAACAGTTATTTTGTAGCCTTCAGTACATAAACGGATTGTTGCCTGTAGTCCTTTGCTGATCAGTGTGTTGAAATCCGAGCGTAGAGTTGGTGGGAAGCCCTTCAGGTAGAAAGGCGGCATTTTTTCCTTCTTCTGCAGTTCCTCTTCGGCATCAACTGGCAGATCAGTATATTGGTTTTTACTCAGCAAACGGTCGTTTACCTGTACATCACTTGGCTTCAGACGATTAGCATCCTTTGGATCCTTCTCGGATCTATGGCGGTTTTTACCCATAGCTTGGGTAGGTAGACAACTGCGAATAAAAAATAAAACAAAATCGAAATTAGTCGTAGTAGGTTATTCGTCTATCCACATCGAGTGTTAGATGACGAATGACCGATTTTCGACCACGGTTCCCCTCTTATAACGTTCAGCTGAAGATATGTGCCTGACTACCTCAAAATCGTCGTCCTTGCGCGAAAAATCCAAGCAAAAGTAAAGAGTTTTCCGCGTTGTTTTAAAATTTTCAGAAAACTTAATTTTTTAGTTGTTTGTGGTTATTTTATTTTTATTTTATTTATTTACTAATATACATAATCAACAGACAAAATATGGTCCTAATGATTATTTCTAAGTATATTTAAAAACTAGTTTTAATTCGACTGCGCGGGACTTGGAAATCGAAACCCGTCGAAACAGCATTGAAAGAACGTTGCAATCCAATGATGGCGCCATTGATTCCATAATTAGTGCGGCGTAAAGGCATTCTGAGGAGGTTGTTGTTGCGAAGAGCTCGTGCGCGAACATTTATGTTTATTTGACAAAGAAGTGCTGAACAATCGACATTGTTCAACAAAACGTCGGCGATTAGCAATGCACGGGACAGATCACGTCGCACCTTCAGTGTATCGAGTCCGATAAGCAGTCCGCGGCTTTCATAACTCGGCAACTGATGAGGATTATTCCATGGTAACTGGCGAAGAGCGAAACGAACAAATCTGCGCTGTATTGATTCGATTCTGATATTCCCATTATGGTAAAGCGGGTTCCATACCGCCGAACAATATTCGAGCGTTGAACGTACAAGCGAGCAGTAGAGAGACTTCAAACAGTAGATATCTGTGAAGTGCTTAGCAGTTCTCATTACAAATCCCAGGCAACGTGAAGCTTTTGCAACAATGTACGAGATATGTTGCTTGTAGTTCAGTTGTTCGTCAAGAAAAACCCCAAGGTCCTTGGCACATGTGACTCTATCTATCGTAGATCCTCGGAGACAATAGTCGAAACGTATAGGTGTTCTTTTCCGTGTGAACGTGATGATCGAGCATTTACTGATATTTAATGTCATTCGATTAATCTCGCACCACTCCGAAAAAATTTCTAGTTGACTCTGGAGGGAAATGGCATCCTCAGTTGTCTTAATAATTTTGAATAACTTAAGGTCGTCGGCAAATGATAATCGTGGGACACTCAGTAAAAAGTTCACGTCATTGAAGTACAGGAGGAAAATCAGTGGTCCGAGATGACTGCCTTGTGGAATGCCAGAAAAAGCATAAAAATCATTAGATAGATCATCACCGATCTTAACCGCCAACCGTCGATTGCAGAGGTACGATTCAGTCCACTGAAGAATACAGGAACCGAAACCCAGTCGGTCCAGTTTGGCGATAGTAATGGCGTGATTTATTTTGTCAAAAGCAGCGGAGAGGTCCGTATATAAAACATCTGTTTGAAAACCGTTTGACATAGCATCTGTTATAAACGTCGTAAAGCTTAATAGATTAGTAGCAGTTGAGCGTTTCGGCATGAATCCGTGCTGAGTTTCTACGATATACTGCTTACAGTGATTGAAAATAGGTTCCAGAACAACCAGTTCGAACAGCTTAGGAATTGCACTAAGTAAGGTAATGCCGCGATAGTTGTCGATATTCTTCCTGTCTCCTTTTTTGTGCACTGGGAACATATAAGAAGATTTCCAAACAACAGGAAATACTCCAGTCGTGAGTGACTGTTGAAACAGTTGACATAAGGGTGTTGCAATACCGCTGGAACATTTCTTCAAGACGACAGCGGGGATGCCATCGGGTCCAGGAGAATATGAAGACTTCATTTTAACGATAGCCTTTTGGACAGAGCTAATATCAACATTGATGAAATTCAACTATTGACTCAAAACAGGAACGTTCCGTGCTGCCTGGGAGATTTGATCCGTTGATAAAATATCTCTAGAAAAAACCCCAGAGAATTTCTTCATAAACATGTCGCAGATTTCTTGCAAGCTAGAAGTCGGTTGATCGTTGTAGTACATAGACGAAGGAAGATCTGGCTCTTTCCTTTGCTCATTAACGTGCTTCCAGAACGACTTAGGGTTAGATTTTAATTTCCTCTGCACACTTCGCAAATAGTTGGCATAACATCGTTTGGCTGTTTTTTTATAAACTTTATTTATTTCCAAATAGTTTTGCCTGAGCAAAAAACCACCTTTCTTGGAATATTTCCTTAGAGCTGTTCTTTTCAAACTTTTTAATTTTCGTAACTCAGCGGATTGCCACGGTGCTTGTCTGGAAAGCTGGCAATTTGAAGCAACGTTTGATTTGATTCAAGTACAATGTGCAGGGGAGGATGATATCTAACGGATTTCACTATAGGAATTGCTGCTTCGGAAATTCTGGGTGCAAAATCGGATTTACTTGAAAAGCAAAGATCGAGAATTCTGTTGTGCTCATTTTCGACGTGATTCACTTGACGCAATAGGTTAAGACTGTAACGGTCGAGCAGATGGACGATACCGGTGTGAAAAGAAGAATTCATTGGGTCAGCGAACATAAAGCCGTTGGAAGCAGGGTTATCAGTGTTATCTCACACTGTTCAAAATATTATCCTAAATTCATGATAATATTTTCGATGAAATAGTGCAAGAATTATGTTGCTGCCATTAATACAAGTCGAGATATTCACGATTAAGTACTGCCCCTTCTTCCATATGGCTAATTTTGAAAAGGCGCCCCATAGTAAAGTAAGTCGTATTCACGACAAAAAATTTAAATTTCTAAATCTTTTATTTAATTTGTACCTACTTGTTGGTGTTATTACAAAATCATGATAACGATGCTTTTCTATGAGAGTACACTGATTGCCTTTCTCATATAGAAAGTTTTTCCAATCACTTGAAAAATTGGCTAGTGAAAATTGGCGCAGAGGGCTAAGTGTCCTATATCATTCGAAACAGTTCATCGAGCTGAGCAATGTATGTTTCTGTGCGTGTATATGTGTGAGTTTGTGTCAAACAATGTCACTCATAAAATTAAAAAAAAATCATAGTGCTATAGGTCGCTATTGAATTTCAGTAACTAACTAAACGAACTGATTCCGGCTATACTGGTTCCTAGTTCCAGGTTCCAGAAGTATTGAGAATAGTCTCCGAAAAGTCTAAAACGAGACTCACTCAATTTTTTCAGAGATGATTGGATCGATTTCCACAAACAGGCTCAAACAAAAGTTCCTATAGTCTCATAGGTTGCTGTTTAATTTCATGTGATCCGGCTTCCGGTCCTAAAAGTATAGGGTAAAGTGTGCAGTGATGTCCTCTGTGTTCTTTGCTGTGAGATCGCATAATGGGAGCGTCTGTTTACTTTCTTTTTCCTCTGGCACTTGAGCTCACGAGAATACTGATTAAGAGCTCTAAAATTCTCTATGGTGAACGCCGAGATTTTCACCAAAGTGTACACGCCTGTGAGCTCACTGGTCTGCGGTTCATATGAGCTATTGTGTAGCAAATTACTGTTTCTTTCCAGCACTACATCGACTTAGAGTGGGAAGAAAAGAGCTATCGGATTCACTGAGATCGGTGGTGCACTTCATTCAAAGACATACGGGGCTGTGTCACTTAGGGCAGAGTGGTGAACATGTCAGTACTGCTGAGGCACTGATAAAACATTTTTTGTTGTTGTCTGTTGACAGTCGGCTAAGACCGCTTATCATAGAGCATATTCGTTTCTGTTTTGTAGCGCAATATGTAGCGCTCTGGGGCTCATTGGTTTTCGTTCTGAAAAGACATTAGGTTTTGGGTTCCACTAAACCATTTGTGTTAAGCGACTCACCCATGGGTGTTACGGACATGTATTATGTCGTTTCATTTCGCATCGGTTCTTGTAAATGCTTATTTCTCAACAAAGGTTGGCTAATGAAGAAGTATCAGATATATTTAAGTTTATTTACGGTGACTATTAAACATTGGATAATACAGTATTCATTAAAAAGAAAGTTTGTTTTTAAAAACTACGAACCAGTACTTGTTACTCCGCACATTACTAAACGATTTGTATTGAATTGTATTTGAGGTTTTTCTTTATCTCGGCTTTTATCATTAGGTCTATCTCCGAGGGCTACTAAATATTTTAAAATAACATTCTTAAACATACGAAGGAATCGTCATAGAATTCGTTCGCAACTAACGACTTTTCAATTCTAATATTTACTTGATTTAGTAAGGACCATTAAGAAATCACTTGTTTTCGCGAAATTGTAAACTTACATTTCTTTTGGTCGAAAATACGGTAACGTAAAAAATTATCAATTTCATAAACAGTGAATCGATGCAATAGAAGATTGCATATATTATAGTTGAATTTTACGTGTAATACTAATTGAAATTAGATCTTATGTTTCTGTATAAGTGAGTCTGTGCAACTCATTTATTTTAAACCTGGGATGCCGCTCTGGGATTACTTCGACAGTTTTATTCTAAATCTTTTGGGCGGTTTATTCCAAGTAGTTTGAAATTCTTTTATGTGATCCTTGAAAACAAGATTTTTTTTCAAACATTAGACCAGAATATTTTTCTTGATCAAAACATGTCAATTAGATTACATGATTTTGGTTTAGTTTAATAATAGTAACTATGGGCATCTACTCCAAGATGGTTAATTGTGTTTTTGCCACATTTGATGTAGAAGAAGTATCTATCTTTATTACACAATCGTTTCGTTTCGTTCGTATGTGGAAATACCCGTGTGCATAATCCTGTCGACTCTTGAATCCATTTTTACACTATTAAAGTAGTGTTTTTGAATCCAGTTAAATGTAGCAATTCCATCAACAGATCACTGATATTCAAACGCTAAAAAAGGTCCGGAAAATCTAACACAGATTGTTTTAAAATTAGCCTGTTAATCACCGGAGAATCATAATCAACAGCTAATCGGTATTTAAGGGGCAATTAACTTTCTCAGGAAAACAGTCATTGTTGCAAAACGCAAAAGCAGTTCTCTTCGCTGTCTTTGAGTGGAAATTCAAAAGAGAAATATCAGTTTGTTCTGCACATTTTTCTAAATAAAGTGATGCTTTTTTCTTGGCGATTCATCAACCAATAGTGGAGAAAACTGCTTTTACGTTTTTAAACAATTGCTGTTTTCCTGAGATTGTTTGTATAACCTTAATATATTCAAACAGACACTGTGTTCAGTAGATGGGAAATAGCATCATGTATGACGTAAGTCCGATCGATCGAAGCAGAAATGCTGCTAAATGAAATGCGAGGTTTGAAGCAACGATCGATACCGTCGGCCGTGTGATTAGTTCGTGAAAACATGACACTCAACCCCGTATAGTAAAGAGTAAGGCATTTATAATGCCTAAAAAATTCCCATCATCATCATTGCAGCGTACTGCCCCAAACAAACCAATCTTCGAGATGGTACGTGTGCATCATTGAAGCGAGATCTGGCTATGCTCACTCGACGACAGAACAAATTCATCATTGCTGGGGATCTGAACGCACGGCATGAGCTGTGGGGAAACAGAAGACAGAATCGAAACGGATTCGTACTTGCCGAAGATTACGAAGCTGGATAATACAACATTTTTGCTCCGGATCAACCAACGCGACTTTCCAAATCGGGAGTTCATTCCATTTTGGATATATTCATCAGCAACATCGCCATAGACAGTTCTCCGGTTGTCTTCTACGAGCTCTCTTCTGACCACTTTCCAGTAATATTGACGTTGGGATCTTCACCAGAAACGGTGCCTATTCAACCTCGGAGGAACTATTATCGCACCGATTGGGTCCAATTTCAACATATCGCCGACCAACTTATCAATATCGATTTGCCACTTGATTCCCCGATGGAAATCGATGCAGCCCTATCTTCCTTCCAGCATTCAATCACAGTCACTCGTGATAGGACGGTTCCAGTACAACATATGCCGAGTTCCTCTCTTCAAATCGACAGTGTCACCAAGAAACTCATCCGACTTCGGAATATCTACCGGAGGCAGTATCAACGAATTGGCATCCTAGATAGGAAGACTACTTATAACAACTTAACTAGGATAATCCAGGAAAAGATATCTGAGCTTCGCAACAGGAACTTCCAGCAAAAGCTTCGAGAAATTCTCCCACATTCAAAGCCCTTCTGGTCCTTAACGAAGGTGCCTAAGAAAAAACCGAAGCCTATTCCTCCTCTGATGTCACCCCAGGACGCAGCTGAAGGAATACCTTTAATCACACCAGTAGAGAAGGCAAATGCGCTAGGCCAGCAGTTTGTGTGTTCTCACAATTTAGGACTTAACATTGTTACTCCATATGAAAGAGCCGTTGCTGATAGCGTAGCTGAGGTTGACCAATCAGACAGCTTGGTTCCTGAGGAAAGTAGAGTCACTGCGAATGAGCTGATGGCTATTGTGAAAAAAATCCAAAAATATGAAGGCCCCTGGTTTCGACAACACATTCAACATTGAGCTGAAACGTTTGAGTATTCGCTCATTTGTCTTCTTAGCTAAAATTTTTAACAGGTGCTGGGAGCTTGGTTACTTCCCTTCAATGTGGAAGTTAGCTAAAGTTATCCCAGTTTTGAAACCGGGGAAAGATCCTTTCTTTTCCAAGAGCTATCGGTCCATCAGCTTACTCTCTGCCCTATCCAAGCTGTTTGAAAAGTCAATACAAAGGCGAATTCTTGCTTTCGCAGATGAACAGGATATAATTCTGGAAGAACAGTTTGGGTTCCGGAAAGGAAGATCCACCATCCACCAACTCACAAGGGTTAACAACGTTATCCAGCAAAACAAATCAGTGTCCAAAACGACTGCCATGGCAATATTGGATATTGAAAAGGCATTCGATAATGTGTGGCATGATGGCCTGGTGTTTAAACTGCATAGGTATAATTTTCCCATGTATCTTATTAAAATTATCAAAAATTATCTTGCAGATAGAGCATTCCAGGTTTCTCTGAATAATGCACTTTCAGAAAGATTTACTATTCCTGCTGGTGTACCCCAGGGAAGTATCCTAGGTCCCATTCTATACAACATTTTCACATCAGACATCCCACCTCTTCCAAGTGGTGGTGTTCTGTCACAATTTGCTGCTGATACTGCCATTCTTTACAAAGGTCGTGTCATTAATGCTCTGAAGAATAAACTACAGACAGGTCTGGACGCTTTAACGGAATATTTTACAAGCTGGAAAATTGTGATCAATGCAGCAAAAACTCAGGTCATCTTGTTTCCACATTCAAGATCTCCAAAACTTGTTCCATCAGACGAATGCAGAATACGATTCGGTGATGAGGTCATTCAATGGTCCGATGAAGTTATCTATCTAGGACTCACCTTTGACAGACATCTGATATTCAGGTCACATGTTGACAAAATCATTCAAAAATGCAGCATACTCATTAGGTCTCTGTATCCGCTGATTTGTAGAACATCTAAACTATGCCTGAAGAATCAGATGGCTGTCTATAAACAAATCTTCTACCCCGCAATTGAATACGCAGTCCCTGTTTGGCGGGGCTGTGCACGAACACACAAACTTAGGCTTCCGCGCATTCAAAGTAAGATTTTAAAGATGATTCTAAATCTACCCCCTTGGACAAGGACTAGTGAAGTACATGAGATGGCCTCACTGGATATACTAGAACAGAAATTCGAACAATACTGCACGAAATTTGAAGAGAGGTGCTCAATCTCTGAGATACAAATAATTCAAAATTTGTACGTATTAGGTTAGGGATAGTTATAAGTAGGTAGACATTTTATAAATAATTAAAATGAATATTATGATTAAACATTAGTATGTAAAACAAGAGTAACTAACACACCTAATATTAATAACGAATCGTATGAACAACAAAGATGAAAGGCCAAAGGGTCAAAACAATTGTACTGTAAAATGTTGATGTAATACACAAAAATAAGATTAATAAACAGATATTTATGCGAAAAAAAAATGAAAATCGATCATTTATTTTCGTGCGTTCGATGGAAGCAGCCGTCGTGGGAGTGGAATCATTAACCAGCAGCGACGGAGAGAGCACCTTCTGCGTGGTTAAAACCTCAAACGCTCAGGTCGCAACTCTCTTTTGCTTTTCGGTAGTCGTAACGAGGTTTAGAATTCAGAGCCTGCGTGCTGAAACTGAATTCTGGAACTGTATTCCGGAACTAATTTGAGTTTCGAAATTGCAGCTCTAGAATTGAAACTGGATTCTAAGTCCTGTTATCGGTTCTAAATTTAGTTCTTGAACTCAGGATCCAGTTCTATATTCCAGACTTCTTCTATTCGGTTCATTTTAGAACTATAATAATACTCCTAAAGAATTATGCGGAAATTTACTTTACTGTACTCTATACAACCCATTCTGGTAGTCATGGCGAAAAATCGTCTTCTAGTTTCAGAGCTTAGTTCTGGAATATGGGTTTAGAATTCAGAGTCTGCTTGTTGAACTAACTCAACTCGTCACTCTTCATCACGAACGCTTTCATAAAAAGTTCTTTTCAGAGCCACCATTTTTTTATTATAAAGAACTCTACTGCTTATTTCATAATATTTAATTGCGTTTCAGAATGTTTAATGTAACTAATTTTTAATTTAGTCTAGGCGCATCGTTAAATTTCTAGTAATGAAAGAGGGGAAAGTTGCACAATTCAAACAATCGATCAACTACCAATTCGAATTCGGAAGCATAAATAAAGCGTGTCATATTCGTATTCACGACATCCAGTTATGTGTCTGACATTGCACACCCGTGCTTTTTTCAATGATGATTCAAGATCAGGTTGTATGAATCCACCCTGAAATAACCTACCTACAAATCTGCAAAGAACTACGAAATGTACGAAATATTCACCCATACGTGTAATATTGATTGCTAATTACTTCATTTCGATCTGGAATTAACACGTAAAAAATTTTCTTGCATTTACAGTCTTATCAACCATTACAATTAGTAAGAATTGATTTGTCTCACTACACAACGTGACTTTTTGAAATTAAGACTGTTTTTTTGTGTGAAACATGCTGTTGTTTGTCATTTTGTATAAACTGAATGTTGCATGTTTTTCATATTCGGTATATTTACCACGTCTCTTAAAGCGTTTAATATCTGAATGTGTATAGATGTCTATCTCCTCTGTGTGACGAAGAGCAAGCAAAATTTCTCCCCTCGCACTGACAACTTCAACGAGAGCTCTTCTCTTCCACATTTATACACCACTGTTGTGTAAGTGTGCACGCATCATGAGTGCGTTTGTTTATTTCCTTTTACCTCTTCCACTGAATTGCACCAAAGTGCTAGAGCATTAGCTAATAAATTCTCTGAGGTGGATGCAGATACTTTCACAGAGGTGTACACGCAGGTGAGCACTCTGTTGTATGGTTTTCGTAGATGAAGCGTGGACACGCAAAATCAGCAAAATAAAACAATTTATCGTAAAATTTTCGGTTTTCCTTGCAAATTTTTCATAGCAAGGCCAGATCTACTCTCTATTAATTGAAGTTCACAGAAGTGTTCGCTCACAATCACGCGTCAGTGGTCACTTGGGTGTATTTAGACGAGAGCGCGTGTGAGCGATTCATGCGAAGAGAATGTGTTTCACTCGCGCCAGCTGCTTTAACCACAAGCACACACTCAAATGCTGTCTATTCGACACTGAGAAGAAGTGCGCTTTCCTCTTTGTGCGGTGCTTCGTTTTTTTCATCCTCGGTGTGGCAGAAATCTGACTCTCGCGTTTATCACACTGGTGAAATACCATCTCTGACTGTATAGTAATGAAATTATAAAAAATACTTACGACTGACGTCTTTCTGAGCATCATATAACACTAGAGGTTCGAACTCGTGCATACGAGGATCAACATACAGAGCAGTTAAAAATGCCGGATTATCAAACTACATTCCCTACCTA
This sequence comes from Malaya genurostris, assembly GCF_030247185.1. Lineage (NCBI taxonomy): Eukaryota > Metazoa > Arthropoda > Insecta > Diptera > Culicidae > Malaya > Malaya genurostris. The sequence goes on from NC_080572.1 coordinate 129,720,873, forward strand.
TAAATTGAATTTACATTAGATATTAAAATTATTTGAAGCAATCACAGGTATATCTCATTCATCCTGAAATAATAGTTATAATAGAAGTGTAAAAAAAATATATCCATTAGAACTTCTTTCCTTCTAAAATAATTATTTATATGAATTTTCACATCATCATCTGAGAAAGGCATTTGCGAAAGCATGTTTAAAGTGAATTACATTCGCCGGGTGTAAAATATTATTTTCACTGGGTGATCTGTAAAATCGATCCAACTCATAGTCATCTGTCAATAAACTACCGAACTTCAGTAAATCTTATAAAAATACTACGAAATATTCGCTCTTATTTTACTGACATAATCTGTTAACTTTGAAATGTCTCTACTTTTCCCAATTCAGTAACAGATTTTCCAATTTTAAGTGAACCAATTATTCATAAAAAACTTCAGTAAACATGACTGACCTCTTTGATGAGAATCATATCTGTCAAATTGATTTATTTTCGGAATAAAAATGTGTTCTGTTAATTACACGGGATTCGAATAAATTTTCCGAAGATCAGTAATAGCTCACGACATTTTTTATTCACGGATCAGTGTTGGCATTATCATTTTCAAAAAATAAATCAGCTATCATTCCCGATTATTCGTGATTATTGTTTATCATCATCGTTGTTCTCTGAGATTGGTATTGGGGCTTCATTATCATTTGTGATCAGTGTTGCGCAATTATCACCTAATAAAATATCGCCGTTTAGTATAATCTCATTTTATCAATATCACTACAGTCATATGCTTTAAGTTAACACATCATTATTAATGATCATTCTCACGATTACCAGCCATGCAGCAGTTTTCTCTAGCAGACATCTATTCAGATGTCGGTAGTGCAATATGCAAAAGCAATATAGAAAGCAAATACAGTGAAAAATTACATTCTAAATATTGGTTATAGAGACAAAAGGACTTATTTTCAATTCCCGAATTGATTTACTCTCATGTTCGAATAGATTAAACCCAATTGCATTAATTTTATTTATAGAAGTAACAGGAGGGAAGGATTTGCGCAGCGTTTGAACCAGCCTTCTGCTGTGAAGCTAGGTAGAGCGCCCTTTCACCGGGCTGGTTTGAACGCTTTTTTTGTGTTCGCTCCTGCTAATTCTCTGTATGAAATTCAAGTAAATAGTGTTAATATTTTTGAACTGCTGCATGAAACATGCTTTGTGATGTCATTACAATTGTTTTTAACAACAGCATGGTGTATTTGAATTAGTTTGAAATTGATTTACAATACACCCACCATATTGAACATCACAATTTTCAGTGAAAATCGCGGCATGATTATCGTTTCATTATCACATGTGAGTTTATGGCACATCACTATAGTGATGCTGAACGGGATTAGATTTGGTCCATACTAGTGATAATGAATGCCTAAAATCGGATTTTGTGAATTTGTTCAGCGGTTATATTTAATAATTTGATATGTTCGCAACTCTGTGAATGATGAAAAATTCAGTATAATATGTTTGTTCAAAACATTTACATCTTCACGTTTCTTAGATTCTCTTTCGTAACATCACCATCATCATCTGGTTTTTCGTAGCCTGCGAGTGTTTCCCGCGGACCCACAAAAACAAAAGGATACGGCCACCATCGATAAATACCCACGTCATTTGGACAATACCCATGTAAGATTCAACCCACCAGCTACTGCTGGCTCTCAACTAAAGACAGATTTGGGAACAACGGGAACCAAACATAACGTTATAATTGAAGAGATTATACTGTTAAGAAATACCCTCGGCATTGTTAAAATAAAACAGGTTAATTATGACATGCGGATGTGTAGAGCAACTGTACCAATAGTTCAGCGAATAAAACTTACTGAACTAAGAAATATTGAACTCATAGTAAAGCATGTACAGCAATTAGTTACTTACTCCATATTTTCTAAGCCATTATTTTCGTAGTCAAAGTCATTTGAGTCATTGTCTTCAGTTTTCAAAACGAGTTTTTCTTCTTCGGGTATATCTTCCATTTCAGCTTGGTTCAATGCTACTACTTGTGCTTCTCTCAAAATGGTAGAAGCTTTTAGGAAGTTACTACCATTATCTGTCGTTATAGAATACACACTACGTGTATCAACTCCAAACTTTTCCAGCACTTTTATTATTTCTGAATATATATTTTCACCAGTATTTCTGTCCAGCCTTTCCACCATCGCAAGCGTCACTACGACGACTTTATTTTTGAACAAGAATTGACCATTAATGCCTAAAACTGATCGTCCTTTCCTAGACGCAATTGCTTTGATACAAATCATTTTCTCTTGCATTTGCTCACTAATATATGCTACCATGCGGGCTTCAAAAACCTCTATATACCGCATGATATTTTTTCGTGAAACACAACTTATCTTCAGCCCTTTCTCGATAGGTTGAAGAACATCACTTACAAATTTTTTCGAAAAAAAAACTTTGGAACATTACACTCAGTAACCCAACGCACGATAGAGGTAATGTAAACGTTTTTATCCATTAATAAGGAAATTTTTTGAGGTTTTTTGGTTGATCGCCTTTAATTATTGCTTTTTCATTGTTTGAGACAAATATTCTTTTCACTTCCGCTACATCTTTGTGCTTCGAAATTAAGTGCCGTGATAAATTATAAGAGGTTTCACATTTAAAAGGCTTTCCAGCTTCACCACACAGTGTGCACACAGAAACCTAAATTTCTTTTCCATCGTTCAGTTTTATTTTCTTTTTAGAAAATAATTCCTTTAAAACAATCACCCCTATTCTGTACGTCGATCGATTCGAAATATTCCGATCGAATATGCAATTTCCATTCTGCATTCCGTTCGAGTAGGGTATGAACTCGAATATCATTCGTTCGAGTTGTTAAATTTTCGAACATTACTCGATCGACTTGCGTACGTATTACTTCTGTTCGGTTTAGAACCGTTCTAATTTTTTTTATAAAAGTGTGACGGTTTCGTTTACTAAGATATGAATAATATAAATAATATAAAACGTGTAAGTAGTGTTGAAAGCTTTGATAGTTAGTGTTCGAAATTTCAAGTGTTCCCGAACGAATCATACAAGTCGAACGGAATAAAGAATGCAAAATTCGAACTCGAACGAAAGTGTAGATTCGTTCGTATCACAAATCCGTCGGATTGCAGAATCGGGGTGAATATCTCACTTTGACTTTTCCGACATACTAGACAAAAATTAAGCGCAACTCAACCAGATTATCTTCTTTAAAACTTGTGAAATGTTCTCGCAAAACGGCTCGCAACAGTGCAGAAATAAGTGTAATAACACGAGAGCACGTGAGAGAGATGCATTCAAAGAGAATGTCTTTCCTCCGCTCCAGTTTACTTTTACCTCACGCACCCACTGGAGATAGTTGAATTCACTACCGAGCGCAAGAGCTCTTTCCTTCATCAGCGGTGAACGACAAATGTATACTCAGTGTGGACAGGAAAAATACGCGCCGGTGTATTACTCTGGTGAAATGCCATCTCGGAAAGTGTGTTTAATCATTTAGTGCGACGATGCAAAATAAAGAAAAATTCTTATTAACTTGACATAACTGTTTATAAATTGAAATGGTTAAGGTAGTTTGTACCCAAAGAAAGTTTATTTTATTCAAGATTGAAAAAAAAGTTTCTTCACAGAATCTTCTAGTGATATATTTGAAAATAGAAGTAATATGAGAAAGGCATAATTACACCACTTGGTGGATAAAAAAGGTTTTTAACACAGAGGGCAGTAGTGTCCTTGATCCAATATGAGAATAAATCAGTTGACTATTGTTTACAGTGCGATTTCAGCATTTTTCCAAAATGAGTACCGCGTACGCTACGCGCTTCGAAGTAGTTTTTTTTGTGCCAAAATGATCCAAGTAAGTGAGTAAGTGGGTGAATCGTTTTAAAGAGGTGAAAAATATCGACGACTTTCCAAATCGCGGCTCCGTCGGTGTATTGTCGAAAAAAGATGAAAAAGTGATTTGTGATCTAATTTTTAAGAATCCGATATTAACTTTACGCGAAGATGCTTCAAAATTGACCAAAAAAGGTTTAAATATATCATACGGAACTGTTCACAGACATTTGATCGCAAATAATTTGAAATTTAGAAGTACTTTGCAAAACCCGATGTTGAGTGAAAAACATATGCAAAAACATCTTGAATGGGCAAAGGAGCAACCTTGGATGGCCCTCTCAGTCGCTCGATACCAATGAAAATGAAGCTTGGGAAAAACCGATCACACAATTTAAAACAGCTTGTTCGCCGAATTCACAAATTTGGAGGTCGTTCTCAGAAGAATACGCGCAAAATCTCGCTCAAAGTATTCCTCGAAGGTGTCAAGCTATTATTGAAGCGGAAAGAGATTGGACTTGCTATTAATGCATTTGCATGAAACTTTTGTCGTGAATACGACTTACTTTACTATGGGGCGCCTTTTCAAAATTAGGCATATGGAAGTATGGGCAGAACTTGATCGTGAATATCTCGACTTGTATTAATGGCAGCAACATAATTCTTTCACTATTTCATCAAAAATATGATCATGAATTTAGGATAATTTTTTAAACAGTGCGAGATAATAACAAACAACTCAAAAATTAAGTTTTCTGAAAATTTTAAAACAACGCGGAAAACTCTTTACTTTTGTTTGGGTTTTTCGCGCAAGGACGACGATTTTGAGGTAGTCAGGCACATATCTTCAGCTGAACGTTATAAAAGGGGAACCGTGGTCGAAAATCGATCATTCGTCATCTAACACTCGATGTGGATAGACGAATAACCTACTACGACTAATTTCGATTTTGTTTTATTTTTTATTCGCAGTTGTCTACCTACCCAAGCTATGGGTAAAACCGCCATAGATCCGAGAAGGATCCAAAGGATGCTAAGCGTCTGAAGCCAAGTGATGTACAGGTAAACGACCGTTTGCTGAGTAAAAACCAATATACTGATCTGCCAGTTGATGTCGAAGAGGAACTGCAGAAGAAGGAAAAAATGCCGCCTTTCTACCTGAAGGGCTTCCCACCAACTCTACGCTCGGATTTCAACACACTGATCAGCAAAGGACTACAGGCAACAATCCGTTTATATATTGAAGGCTACAAAATAACTGTTCCGGCTTTGAACCACTACAAAGGAGTGGAATGTTATCTGAAGCAGACAAAAGCGGAATACTTCACACACGATATTGCCGCCAACAAACCTATGAAGGTTGTACTTCGAGAACTACCCGACATGATGGAAGCCGAACTAAAGCAGGCACTGTCGGAGCCTGGACTAAAGCCTATGATGGTGTTTAAAATGAAACGACTTAATACGGACAAAAAGTTTAGAGATCAACTGTACCTGATTCATCTGGAGAAGGGCTCCATCACCATGAGTCAACTGAAAACGATTAAATCGTTATTTCACATAATCATCGAATGGCAAAAGTATAAACCGGTACATCGGGATGTCACACAGTGCACGAACTGTTTGAACTACGGCCATGGAGCGAGGAATTGCCACATGAAAAGTCGGTGCGGGAAATGTGCCGAATCACACAATACCAACGATTGCTTACTAGATGACATCGCTTTAAAATGTGTGAACTGTTATGGCGACCATCCATCTACTAGCAAATCGTGTCCCAAACGTGCTGAGTTCACAAAAATTCGACAACAGGCATCCCGTAAACAATCAACGCGCAAGAATGTTCCACAGAAGGATGAAATTTATTTCCCACGGCTCACACCGAAGAGGGATATTCCGAATTTGCCGTCACTTCCTCGCAGCAATCCAAAAGATTCAGCCGCTGGATCACAAAAAGAATCTTCCTCGAAAATCCTTTCTGGATGGGGCAATAATCAACCACAAGCAAAGGATGACTCTGGTGATTTATTCTCTGCTGAACAACTGATCGTCATTTTTGAAACAATGGCAACAAAACTACGAAACTGCAGAATGCGGTTAGATCAAATCAACGCCTTAGGCAAATTCATCATCGAATATGCAATATAATGAGTTGGTTATAGTAAATTGGAATACTTGCTCACTCAGGAGCAAAACTGCTGAATTGTCCGACTTTCTTCAAGAGAAGAATACCGATATTGTTATTTTAACTGAAACTCATCTTAAACCTGAAATTTCTATTTTTATTCCCAATTACAGGATTCACAGGCTCGACAGGACAACTACCAGAGGAGGGGGAGTTGCCATTGCCGTTAAACGATCCATTCAGCACAGGCTTCTGTCAGCCTTTAAATTGCAACTAATAGAAGCCATCAGAATTGAGATTACAACGACGATAGGACCCATCATCATCATTGCAGCGTACTGCCCCAAACAAACCAATCTTCGAGATGGTACGTGTGCATTATTGAAGCGAGATCTGGCTATGCTCACTCGACGTCAGAACAAATTCATCATTGCTGGGGACCTGAACGCACGGCATTAGCTGTGGGGAAACAAAAGACAGAATCGGAACGGATTCGTACTTGCCGAAGATTACGAAGCTGGACAATACAACATCCTCGCTCCGGATCAACCAACGCGACTTTCCAGATCGGGAGTTCATTCCATTTTGGATATATTCATCAGCAACATCGCCATTGACAGCTCTCCGGTTGTCTTCAACGAGCTCTCTTCTGACCACTTTCCAGTAATATTGACGTTGGGATCTTCACCAGAAACAGTGCCTATTCAACCTCGGAGGAACTATTATCGCACCGATTGGGTCCAATTTCAACAAATCGCCGACCAACTTATCAATATCGATTTGCCACTTGATTCCCCGATGGAAATCGATACGGCCCTATCTTCCTTCCAGCATTCAATCACAGTCACTCGTGATAGGACGGTTCCAGTACAACATATGCCAAGTTTGTCTCTTCAAATTGACAGTGTCACCAAGAAACTCATCCGACTTCGAAATATCTACCGGAGGCAGTATCAACGAACTGGCATCCTAGATAGGAAGACTTCTTATAACAACTTAACTAGGATAATCCAGGAAAGGATATCTGAGCTTCGCAACAGGAACTTCCAGCAAAAGCTTCGAGAAATTCTCCCACATTCAAAGCCCTTCTGGTCCTTAACGAAGGTGCCTAAGAAAAAACCGAAGCCTATTCCTCCTCTGCTGCCACCCCAGGACGCAGCTGAAGGAATACCTTTAATCACACCAGTAGAGAAGGCAAATGCGCTAGGCCAGCAGTTTGTGTGTTCTCACAATTTAGGACTTAACATTGTTAGTCCACATGAAAGAGCCGTTGCAAATAGCGTAGCTGAGGTTGACCAATCAGACAGCTTGGTTCCGGAGGAAAGTAGAGTCACTGCGAATGAGCTGATGGCTATTGTGAAAAAATCCAATAATATGAAGGCCCCCGGTTTCGACAACACATTCAACATTGAGCTGAAACATTTGAGTATTCGTTCATTTGTCTTCTTAGCTAAAATTTTTAACAGGTGCTGGGAGCTTGGTTACTTCCCTTCAAAGTGGAAGTTAGCTAAAGTTATCTCAGTTTTGAAACCGGGGAAAGATCCTTCCTTTTCCAAGAGCTATCGGCCCATCAGCTTACTCTCTGCCCTATCCAAGCTGTTTGAAAAGTCAATACAAAGGCGAATTCTTGCTTTCGCAGATGAACAAGATATATTACTGGAAGAACAGTTTGGGTTCCGGAAAGGAAGATCCACCATCCACCAACTCACAAGGGTTAACAACGTCATCCAGCAAAACAAATCAGTGTCCAAAACGACTGCCATAGCAATATTGGATATTGAAAAGGCATTCGATAATGTGTGGCACGATGGCCTGGTGTTTAAACTGCATAGGTATAATTTTCCCATGTATCTTATTAAAATGATCAAAAATTATCTTGCAGATAGAGCATTCCAGGTTTCTCTGAATAATGCACTTTCAGAAAGATTTACTATTCCTGCTGGTGTACCCCAGGGAAGTATCCTAGGTCCCATTCTATACAACATTTTTACATCAGACATCCCACCTCTTCCGGGTGGTGGTGTTCTGTCACAATTTGCTGATGATACTGCCATTCTTTACAAAGGTCGTGTCATTAATGCTCTGAAGAATAAACTACAGACAGGTCTGGACGCTTTAACGGAATATTTTACAAGCTGGAAAATTGTGATCAATGCAGCAAAAACTCAGGTCATCTTGTTTCCACATTCAAGATCTCCAAAACTTGTTCCATCAGACGAATGCAGAATACGATTCGGTGATGAGGTCATTCAATGGGCCGATGAAGTTATCTATCTAGGACTCACCTTTGACAGACATCTGATATTCAGGTCACATGTTGACAAAATCATTCAAAAATGCAGCATACTCATTAGGTCTCTGTATCCGCTGATTTGTAGAACATTTAAACTATGCCTGAAGAATCAGATGGCTGTCTATAAACAAATCATCTACCCCGCAATTGAATACGCAGTCCCTGTTTGGGGGGGCTGTGCACGAACACACAAACTTAGGCTTCAGCGCATTCAAAGTAAGATTTTAAAGATGATTCTAAATCTACCCCTTTGGACAAGGACTAGTGAAGTACATGAGATGGCCTCCCTGGATATACTAGAACAGAAATTCGAACAATACTGCACGAAATTTGAAGAGAGGTGCTCAATCTCTGAAATACAAATAATTCAAAATTTGTACGTATTAGGTTAGGGATAGTTATAAGTAGGTAGATATTTTATAAATAATTAAAATAAATATTATGATTAAACATTAGTATGTAAAACAAGAGTAACTAAAACACCTAATATTAATAACGAATCGTATGAACAACAAAGATGAAAGGCCAAAGGGTCAAAACACTTGTACTGTAAAATGTTGATGTAATATATAAAAATAAGATTAATAAACAGATATTTATGCAAAAAAAATGCGAAAATCGATCATTTCTTCTTGTGTGTTGAATGGAGAATGTGTCGGTTTGTACGCAAAACTAGTTTAAATTCTAGCAAGAACGATTGCATCAGCTGCTGGTCGTTTGCATTGGAGAGAAAGAAAACAAGAAACGAAAAGTGGACCACATTATATAAAATCAGCCGTTCTAATGGCTCAAAATGTTATCTAAAGAACTATTAAGATTACTTCTTTGCAAATCGAAGGTAAAAATTATCAGTTTAGTGAAAATCCAAAATAATTTGATTAGATTCGTGCACTTTTCGTAGAGAATTCCACAATTTGGTCCTTCTAGAAGGCAGAAATGAACCCTGATAGTTTCTTTCAATGAAATATGCAAATCCGAAATGAGATAATCGATGTCAAAAATCGTTTAAAATTTTAGTTGTGAAAAGAGGGAAAGTTTCGCAATTCACACAATCGATCAACTTTCAATTTGAATTCGAAAGTGTAAAGAAATCGTGTCAGTTTTATTCGTATTCACGACATCCAGTTATGTCTCTGACATTAGACACCCGTACTTTCTTGATCTAATAAAACAATATTCAAAAGAATTTTCATGTTGAGTCTTCTCATTTTCTCGCAACAGTAACAACGCTCTCAGGTAACAGACTGTATGTAACAAAAATATGCACTCACTTTTCTCGGAGATGGATGAACCGATTCTCACAAACTAAGATTCCAATGAAAGGTCTCATGGTCCCATAGCCTGCTATTGAATTTCATCCCGATGCGACTTTCAGTTTCGGAGATATAGGATGATATGCTTCAACAAAAATAAAAAAAATATGCACTCACTTTTTTCAGAGATAGCTAAACCGATTTTCACAAACTTAGATTCAAATAAAAGGTGTACTAGTGCTATTGAATTTCATTTGGATCCGACTTCCGGAGTTATATGGTAATATGTGAAAATTAGCGAAAATGTGTGCACTCAATTTTCTCTAAAACGTCTCAACCGATTTCCACAAACTTAGATTCAAATGAAAGGTCTTATAGTTTCCTAAAAATTCAGAAAAATTCATCTTTATCCGACTTCCGGTTCTGGAACTAAAGCATGATAAGTGGAAAATTACCAATTTCATTCGTATTTTCTCACGAACGATGGTCACGAACAGGTACAAATCCCATAAAACTGTCTGATAAATTCTTCTAGTTTTCAATGCTTGTTAGTTTGTGGGTGTATAAGTTTTTTTTTCTAAAATAACTATTTATTGGAATATGAGTTAAAATTAAATTATTAAAATTTAAATTGGGTGACATCATTTGCTTCCGCAATTTTGTATTTTTGCGTAAGGAAAATTGTAAACCTACTTGTATTGTGTAATGGGGAAAATTAACTTATATACTAACTTACTAACTAATACAGATACCGAATCGATTCAATTTAAGATTGCATCGATTTTCGTCGGAATTTGCTTATAATATTATGTGACATTACATCAAATGGCTCTATGTTTGTGTCTGTGTAATTCATTTGTACTAAACCAGGGAGGACGCTTCAAAATCATTTTCAGACTTTTATTCTGAATCCTTTGAAGCGTTTTATTCCTGGTGGAACAACAACTTGACCAAATTGGTACTGCATAAAGCATGACTGGTCTGAAAATTTGTTTATAAATCAACAATTTGTTTTTTAGACAGAGCTTAGAATTTCTGTTTATAAGAGGATATAAACATTTAATATATCTAATTAAAATTAAAATGAAAATTCCGGTTCTTTTTTGATCATAAGGTACAACATAAATGTATTTTATTTAATGTAATTTATAATAGTAACTCGCTTGATAAAAACAGTGTTTAGATTAACTAATTAATACCAACATACTACTATGATATTCGAAATGTATTTGGTTTAAAGTACTATGTATTGTGGATGCCACGGCGAAGAAAAAAATCCTTGATCTACCTATTAATAAATTGAACATTTATGGGGTTTTTGGTCGCGTTTCGCCTTCGGTTCATCAGTGCTTAAAGCAGTTCAAATAGAACCGCCATCTCCGCCTAACAGTTTAATTGGAACCGCTAAGCAGATGCAAAGTCCACACTATTTATGTAACCCTTCAAGGATATGACACTAGGTGAATATTAATAAATTGTTTTTGTTAGAAGACGAATTTGAAGGCGTACCTGTTTTACCTTTCTTTATAGAAAGGTATTAGAATTGCTGAAAAAGTACGGGTGTGTAATGTCAGAGACATAACTGGATGTCGTGAATACGAATATGACACACTTTATTTATGCTTCCGAATTCGAATTGGTAGTTCATCGATTGTTTGAATTGTGCAACTTTCCCCTCATTCATTACTAGAAATCTAAACGATGCGCCTAGACTAAATTACAGATTAGTTACATTAAACATTCTGAAACGCACTTAAATACTATGAAATAAGCAGTATAGTTCTCTCCTTCGCTGCTGGTTGATGGTTTAACTCTCGCGATGGCAGTCTGCTCGCCTTGAAGGCCAGCAAGCGAATGAAAGCTGCTACCTGAGCGTTTGAGGATTTAACCACGCAAAAGGCGCTCTCTCCGTCGCTGCTGGTTGATGGTTTAACTCTCGCGATGGCAGTCTGCTCGCCTTGAAGGCCAGCAAGCGAATGAAAGTTGGTACCTGAGCGTTTGAGGTTTTAACCACGCAAAAGGCGCTTTCTCCGTCGCTGCTGGTTGATGGTTTAACTCCCGCGATGGCAGTCTGCTCGCCTTGAAGGCCAGCAAGCGAATGAAAGTTGCTACCTGAGCGTTTGAGGTTTTAACCACGCAAAAGGCGCTCTCTCCGTCGCTGCTGGTTGATGGTTTAACTCACGCGATGGCAGTCTGCTCGCCTTGAAGGCCAGCAAGCGAATGAAAGTTGCTACCTGAGCGTTTGAGATTCTAACCACGCAGAAGGCGCTCTCTCCTTCGCTGCTGGTTGATGGTTTAACTCTCGCGATGGCAGTCTGCTCGCCTTGAAGGCCAGCAAGCGAATGAAAGCTGCTACCTGAGCGTTTGAGGATTTAACCACGCAAAAGGCGCTCTCTCCGTCGCTGCTGGTTGATGGTTTAACTCTCGCGATGGCAGTCTGCTCGCCTTGAAGGCCAGCAAGCGAATGAAAGTTGCTACCTGAGCGTTTGAGGTTTTAACCACGCAAAAGGCGCTCTCTCCGTCGCTGCTGGTTGATGGTTTAACTCACGCGATGGCAGTCTGCTCGCCTTGAAGGCCAGCAAGCGAATGAAAGTTGCTACCTGAGCGTTTGAGATTCTAACCACGCAGAAGGCGCTCTCTCCTTCGCTGCTGGTTGATGGTTTAACTCTCGCGATGGCAGTCTGCTCGCCTTGAAGCCCAGCAAGCGAATGAAAGTTGCTACCTGAGCATTTGAGGATTTAACCACGCAAAAGGCGCTCTCTCCGTCGCTGCTGGTTGATGGTTTAACTCTCGCGATGGCAGTCTGCTCGCCTTGAAGGCCAGCAAGCGAATGAAAGTTGCTACCTGAGCGTTTGAGGTTTTAACCACGCAAAAGGCGCTCTCTCCGTCGCTGCTGGTTGATGGTTTAACTCTCGCGATGGCAGTCTGCTCGCCTTGAAGGCCAGCAAGCGAATGAAAGTTGCTACCTGAGCGTTTGAGGTTTTAACCACGCAAAAGGCGCTCTCTCCGTCGCTGCTGGTTGATGGTTTAACTCTCGCGATGGCAGTCTGCTCGCCTTGAAGGCCAGCAAGCGAATGAAAGTTGCTACCTAAGCGTTTGAGGTTTTAACCACGCAGAAGGCGCTCTCTCCGTCGCTGCTGGTTGATGGTTTAAGGCCATCGTCCAAGTACCATGCGGGCGGGTGGTTTTAGGAAATTTTCGATGGAAATTTTGAAAAATTTGCCTAAACCAAAAACATACAGACCTTTGAAATACATTTATCTATCTACAGGGTGAAAATGGCTGGAAAATTCGGAGGATTTTTCGAGTCTTATCAAAAATAGCTCTGAAAAATGAGTGTTTTTGTGATCTTTCACAATTATCTGGAAAAATAAAGCGATGACATAAACTTTTTTGTTCAAATAAACTTTATTATGGATACACAGATTACATTCGGACACATTTTTGGAAAACCTTTTCACGCTTTTCATAAAAAATCCACGAATTTCAAAAATTTTCACGAAATCGGTTATATGAAATTCGTTGATTTTCCATAAAAAGCGTGAAAAGGTTTTCCAAAAATGTTTTCGAATGTGATCCTTGTTGCCAGCATGAGGTTTTTTTTGAAAAAAAAATTTCATTCCATCGAATTATTTTTTCAAATAATTGTGAAAAATTACAAAAAAAGCTCATTTTTCCAGCGCTATTTTTGATAAGACTCGTAAAATCCTTCGAATTTTCCAGTCATTTTCACCCTGTAGATAGATAGAAGTATTTCAAAGGTCTGTATGTTTTTGGTTTTGTCAAATTTTTCGAAATTGGCATCGAAAATTTCCTAAAACCACCCGCGCGCATGGTACTTGGACGATGGCCTTAACTCCCACGACGTCTGCTCCCATCGAACGCACGAAAAGAAATGATCGATTCTCACCACGGTTCCCCTTTTATACGCATTCAGTTGAAGATATGTGCCTGACTATCTCAAAATCGTCGTCCTTGCGCGAAAAACCCAAGCGAAAGTAAAGAGTTTTCCGCATAATTTTGAAATTTTGAGAAAACTTAATTTTTTAGTTGTTTGTGGTTATCTCACACTGTTCAAAATATTATCCCAAATTCCTGATCATATTTTTGATGAAATGGTGGAAGAATTATGTTGCTACCATTAATACAAGTCGAGATATTCACGATTAAGTTCTGCCCATTCTTCCATATGGCTAATTTTGAATAGGCACCCCATAGTAAAGTAAGTCGCATCCACGACAAAAAACCGTCTTTCGAATGGAGCCTCGGAGACCCATATATACCACTCGACTTAGCTCGACGAGTGTGTGTGTGTATGTTTGTGTTTGTGTGTACTTTTCGAATATATTAGTACGTGCTCAATTTTCTCAGAGATGGCTGAACCGATTTTAACAAACTTATGCTCGTTTGAAAGCTACTATCGAGTCATTGATCAAGTTCAAAGATTAAATGGCTGTGACATTTGGTTACGGAGATATGATTGTACAATGTGTGTGTGTGTGCGCGCACTTTTCGAAGATGTTTATACGCGCTCAATTTGCTCAGAGATGGCTGAACCGATTTTAACAAACTTATGGTAGTTTGAAAGCTACTATCGAGCCATTGATCAAGTTCAAAGATCAAATGGCTGTGACTTTTGGTTCCGGAGATATGATTGTATAAGTGACGTAACTGACAAAACGCGTTGTATTTTTACCACCCAATTGCTTCGGAGATGGCTAAACCGATTTTAACAAGCTTAGGCTCGTTTGAAATCTATTGTTAGGCCATTGATCAAGTTCGAAGATCAAATGGCTGTGATTTTTCATTCCGGAGATATAATGGTATAAGCGACGTAACCGACAAAACACGTTGTTTTTACCGCTTTAATGTATATAATGGTGCCAATATTTTGAGATCACCTCTAATTTCGTAAAGCGCTGTTCAAAAATTTAAGAACATCGGAAAAAATCCCCATGCAAAATTTTAGCAAAATCGGATATGGGTAAGAAGTGCTGCCCGGCGGTTAAGTTTTGAAAATTGTCGATCTTGAAAAATCACCGTAGGGGGGAGTACACGAGGTTTTCTAAATTGAAAAAAAAAATATGTCAAACGTCTTAAAATTGCAAGAAACGTCAAAATTTTGTTTTATATCTAAAAAAAAATTTTTTTGAAGAAATCGACTTTCTGGGACTTTTTTTTGAGATTTGAGTACCAGATAGTCGAGTTTTAGATAAATTTTTTTCAAGATGCCATAAAATATCTACGTTTCATGCAATTCTAAGGCTTTTGGCATCAAACAGGTTTTTTTCGATTTTGGAAATTTTATGTGCCCCCTCCTATGGCGATTTTTCAAGATCTATGAAAATTCCACTAAGTGGACTAAGAAGGGTTTTGCCTTTCTCTATAGAAAGGTATAGAAATTGCTAGAAAACCCAACTTTCGAACGGAGACCCATAGTGTTATATACCATTCGACTCAGTTCGACGAGATCGGAAAATGTCTGTGTGTGCACTTTATAAAGATATTTAAACGCGCTTAATTTTCTCAGAGATGGCTGAACCGATTTGAACAAACTTATGCTCATTTGAAAGCTACTGTCGGGCCATTGATTGAGTTCAAAAATCAAATGGCTGTGACTTGCAGTTCCGGAGATCACTACATAATATCAGCAAAAATGACAGTAGCTTTTCGGCAATCTAGGTCAGCGTATACAATCATGCGAGGCCTCTCTGCATACAGCCATAAGCAATGTCTGCAAATCGAGCAAATCCAGCAACAAAGTTATGAATGAAATGAGTGAGCGTCTTTCTCGCCTCGAAAAAGAATTTATGCTTTCTTCGAGAATTGTCGAAACCCCCACCGCTGCATTTATTTCTACTTTGGAAGAATTGAGAGATGAAGTCAAATCAATCTCGACCTCAATCTCGAATATAGTCGCTAAAAACATGGAAAACACTCAGTCTAAAACTCTATCTGAAGAATTGGAAGCAAACAAACCCCTAAAACCAATAGAAAAAAAATACTGTTTTAATCCACCTAGTGGTGGAATGATGCCTTTCTCATATATAAAATTGTGGTATTCTATTCAAAATGTACATTCAGCATCGGAACCCGAGACCTTTCATTTGACCCTAAGATTGGGAATAAAGGTTTTGTTTCGCCGGTGTGCAATATTGAACACACTTTACCCTATAACTCGGATCCGGATGAAATTCAGGAATTCCGTATGGGACCTTGAGACCTTCCATTTGAATCTAAGTTTGTGGAAATCTGTCAAAACATCGCTGAGAAAAGTGAGTGAGATTCATTTTGAAATATATGACCACTATTTCCGGTGCACGAATACGGTTTCCCGGATAAACTGACGCGATTGGTCAAAGTAACGTTGGATAGAGTGATGTGCTACGTCCGAGTATCAGGGACGCTCTCGAGTCCCTTCGAATCAGGGTGATGGACTTTCTTGTATCTTGTTCAGTATTGCCCTCGAAGGTGTGATTCGAAGAGCGAGGATCGACACGAGTGGCACGATCTTCCGAAAGTTCGTACAACTTTTTGGCTTCGTTGACGATATTGATATTGTGACACGTAAACTTGAGAAGATGACGGAAACCTACATCGGTCTGAAAGCTGAAGCTAGGCGTATCGGACTGGCCATAAATGCGATTAAAACAAAATACATGAGAGGAAGAGGCTCTTGAGAAGAAATACAACGCCTCCCTCCACGAATATTGATAGACGGTGATGATATCGAGGTGGTTGACGAGTTCGTGTTTTTGGGCTTACTGGTGACAGCCGATAACGACACCAGTAGAGAAATACAGAGACGTATTTTGGCAGGGAATCGTGCGTACTTTGGACTCAGAAAAACCCTTCGATCGAGAAAAAGTACGCCAACGCACGAAATTGACCATCTTCAAAACGCTCATTAGACCGGTTGTTCTCTATGGCCACAAGACCTGCACTATGTTGGCAGAGGAGCAACGCGCCCTCAGTGTTTTCGAAAGAATGGTACTGAGGACCATCTATGGCGGAGTGCAGATGGAAGACGGAACGTGGAGACGGCGTATGAATCACGAATTGCAACAGCTGCTAGGAGAACCACCGTACGAACAGCTGAAATCGGACGTCTACGATGGGCTGGGCATGTCATAAGGATGTCGGACGACAGCCCAATGAACATGGTTCTTGAATCTAATCCGACTGGTACAAGAAGAAAAGGAGTGCAACGAGCAAGGTGGATTGAACAAGTGGAGGGTGATCTCAGAAGCGTCCGTGCCTTGAGTGGCTGGCGACGAGCAGCCATGGACCGAGTTATGGGGAGACGTATTCTTGATACAGCAAAGGACACCCCAGGCCTATAGCTGTTAGGTATGGTAAGTATCTCCGGTGATTCCGGAACCGGAGTTCGGGAACCAGGATAGCCGGAATCGGTTTGTTTCACTTTGACGATTCGTTTGTATGAGACCTTGGGGTATTATTATTTTTATTTGGTATTACCTCAATATTTGTAAACTTTCAAAATTGCGAAACAATCTACCCTTATCAGAAAACAGCTGAAGGCAGCAACAATAAATCTATAATCCAACACCCAGAAAAAAACATCGCCGTATCATCACGAATGACAGTCGATTCGAACTGGACCCCACGCGGCCACCTATTGTGCAACTGACTGAACAGTCAGTCAGGTGACGGTCGAAATTTAATAGCCTCCTCTTTCGAAGTAATTCTAGGGACTGAAACTAGCTGGAATGAAAGTGTCAGAAGCGAAGAAGTATTTGGAAATAACATTAAAGTATTTCGGCACGATTAAAATTTAGTATAAGTAATTGGCGAAATGTATTGAGTATAGAAGGAAATCTCGACGACGAAGTAGACAAATTTTATCAAATTGTAAACAATATATTAGCAGAAACTTTACCGAAGAAATAAAGAAGAAAACATTATGATGGCAAATTATCTGTATGGTTCAATTCACAACTGAAACATCTGAAAAATAGAAAGCAAAAAGTACACAAAATTTACAAACAAGAAAAAAGTGACACCCATCTCCAAAATTACACAGACCTCTGCAATCAACTCAAAATAGCCATAAATGCAGCACATGAAAAATATAAACGCAAAAATCATTCGTGCCGTAACTATCGGACCAATCGGACGTAAATTCGCCTTTCTCCAATCGAATTAATCCGTTCTCAAGGCCGACTGTGAGATTGTGTAAAGCAGCACTGCGTGTGGTACCGTTAGCCAGTGTCAGCACATAGCGCTGCGTATATATCGTTCACATGCAGAGCTGCTAAATGCCACTATCAACTAGCAACTTTGCACGACGCAGATTGGAAAGTTTATGTCACTGGACTGCTGCCAACCAGGCTCTACCAATCATCATATATTGAGTGTCTTAGAGCAGATCTGCCATAATTTAAATTCTCTTGATATTATACTCACCAGGACGCTCATTGATTGCCGATGCGATTGATATTATCTTCATTTCTCCTGTCACTGCTTGATTATGATATGACTAAATATTAAAAAAAAGCAGCATAAACATTGAATTAAATTCATGTACACCAATAAACTCCGAAGTCCGATGACTTTTTACAAAGAACAATGAACTTTATCAACTTATGTTTATGTTAATACTCTCATGGATTTTTTTACATCAACAAGGAATAGGAGAATGAGAGAGAGAACAAAATGCGTCACCTGTCTTTGACTGAGTATACTCATACTTGGTCATTGAACTATCGAGTATCTCATTTGACAGACACTTTGACCGTACCGATTACAGTTGACAATGATTTTAGTCAATCTGTCAAGGTCATTTGATATGGCTGACAATTTGCAACATGAGCATTAGAAACAGTGATATATATATATATATATATATATATATATATATATATATATATATATATATATATATATATATATATATATATATATATATATATATATATATATATATATATATATATATATATATATATATATTTATTTTTCTATTTTGAGCGCACGGGCACAAGTCCGTGACATAACAAGCGATATAAAATTGCCTGACTTTCCATCAGATGGATCTGATGGCAATAAATCTCGCATTAGTAGCTATCCCGATGGGCTTGCACTTCCTGCCAGGCCGTATGCGGTTTACATCCGGACCAAAGCCAATGGTAAAAAATTGATCCTCTTCAGACTTTCAAAAGACCTGACCTCGCAATAGAATACTGTACAAAAAATTGAAAAAGTAAGCCCGGACAAGCTTGTGGTCTTATTAGCCATTGCAAAACAGGCTAATGAGATCGTTCAAAGTGAGTTTTTTACGCGGGAGTATCGCGTTTGGTACGTATACGCGATACTCCCGCGTAAAAAACTCACTCGCGAAGTTGAGATAGACGGCGGATCACCGATTCGAGTCTGACTTGCGAGGACGTTCTTGAGCATGGGGCTGGCGGTTTCAAAAATCCTCTACTCAAAATTTTAAGATACTGGACTGAAAGCAAT
This sequence comes from Malaya genurostris, assembly GCF_030247185.1. Lineage (NCBI taxonomy): Eukaryota > Metazoa > Arthropoda > Insecta > Diptera > Culicidae > Malaya > Malaya genurostris. The sequence continues at coordinate 129,739,895 of NC_080572.1, forward strand.
TCGAACTGCATCGGCGGCTCCGTGATATCATAGAGCCCCTTCCCGCACCGACGTTGGTTTTAGGAGACTTTAACACATACGGTACGGGATGGGTCTGTCTTCACGACGATAACAGATCAGCTATGATCCATGATATTGGCGACAACTTCAATATGACCATAGGAGACAATCAATGTTTCGTATGACCTCACACGAAATATTGATTGGAAATGCTACGCAAATTCTATATCTGAGAAACTAGAAACAACACAAGAACTTTCTCCGAAGGAAGAGTGCACGTCTTTGGGTGGCTTGATTCTCGACACCGCGACTCAAGCTCAGACGAAACGTGTACCCGGCGCGAAAACTAACATCCGTCCTTCAACCCGTGGTGGGACAAAGAGTACTCAAAATTAAGAGCGGAGAAGGCTTCATCATTTATCGAGTTTATTAAAAACGGAACACCTGATAATTTTAGAAACTACGGGGCATTAGACGTTAAAATGAAAAGCTTGATTAAAGCGAAGAAAAGCGGGCATTGGCGTCGATTCGTAGACGGATTATCAAGAGAAACATCATTGAGCACTCTTTGGAACACAGCCGTGACGTCGAATACAAACGAAACACCGTTTTCGATGGTAGAGTTCTCACTTGCGCTCTTATCGTGTAACAATAAAGCTCCAGGGTTAGACAAATTCAGATTGCTGACTCTGCCAAAAGACGTTTATTGAATTTATTTAAAAAGCTTCTTGAGAATAATATTGTCCCACATGACTGGAGACAAGTAAGAGTAATTGCCATCCAAAAACCAGGGAAACCAGCCTCCGATCACAATTCGTATCGGCCGATTGCTATGCTTTCCTGTATCCGGAAATTGTTCGAAAAAATGAAACTGTTTCATCTAGCCAATCAGGGAGAGACTAACGGCTTACTTTCAGATACACAATTCGGCTTCCGCAGGAGTAAAGGAACGAACGATTGTCTTGCGTTGCTCTCAACCGAAATTCAAATGGCATTTGCTCGTAAAGAACAAATGGCGTCAGTTTTCCTTGAAATTAAGGGGGCTTTTGACTCAGTTTCTATAAACATCCTATTCTATTGCATCAGCATGGTCTTTCAGATACACAATTCGGCTTCCGCAATTCAGAATGACTTTTTGTATTCAGTATCTATTGTCTGAGAAATACATGTATTTCGCGCATGGTGATTTGTCGACAATACGATTCAGTTACATGCTTAACCCTTTTATACAACTTTTACGTTAACAACATTGATGAATGTATCAACACATCTTGCACGCTAAGACAACTTGCCAACGACAGCGTTGTGTCCATTATAGGACCGAAATCTGCCGATCTCCAAGGATCATTACAAGATACCCTCGACAACTTCTCGACATGGGCTCTTCAAATGGGTATCGAGTTCTCTGGGGAGAAAACTAAGCTGGTTGTATTTTCAAGAAAGCCAGAACCAGCACAATTACAGCTTCAACTAGGGGGTGGAACCATAGCTCAGGTCTTCACATTTAAATATCCCGGGGTCTGGTTCGACTCCAAAGGCACCTGGGGATGTCACATTAGGTTTCTGAAACAAAAATGCCAGCAGAGAATCAATTTTCTTCGCACAATAACCGGAACTTGGTGGGGTGCCCACCCAGGAGACCTGATGACGCTGTACCAATTGTCCGTAATGGAATATTGATGCTTCTGCTTCTAATCCGCCGCGAACACCCATTTAATTAAACTGGAAAGAATTCAGTATCGTTGTTTGCGTATTGCCTTAGGTTGCATGCAGTCGACTCATACGATAGTCTCGAAGTGCTCGCGGGCGTCTTATCATTGAAAAATCGATTCTGGGATCTCTCATATCGATTGCTTATCCGATGCGATATCTTGAATCCGATGGTGATTGAAAACTTCGAAAGGCTTGTCGAGCTCAATTCTCAGACCCATTTTCTGTCCTTGTATTTTGATTACATGGCTCAGAATATTAATCCTTCTTCGTTTGTTTCCAACCGTGCTCATTTCTCGGATACTTCTGATTCTACTGTGTTTTTCGACAATCCATGAGACAAGAGATTCGAGGAATTTTGGATCACATACGCCTTCAAGTAGCCCTTAGTTACCTTAGTTAGCTGCTATTCTGTACACCATCGAGATCATTGAAACCTTGTCCTAAGACCATTACTTCATTGTCACGGACAGTCTTAGCTCAATAGAAAATCTCCGGGCAATGAAGCCAGGAAAGTCTCAGTACCTGTGGCGACGGTTATCAGGACATCGAGCATGTCGTGTGGTCGTGCGTAGAGTATCGTGACGCCAGGTCGAAGCTACTGGAATCCCTTGGGGTTCGAGGTAGACCGCCTGAGGTTCCGGTTCGGGATGTGTTAGCGAGTCGGGATAGTTTATATATGCTTCTCATATACCAGTACCTTAAACACTTAAAATATCCAAGTGTAATGTGTTATTTCTCGCTCAGAAAGTATAATCTCCACCTACATGTTCGATACTAACATCCGCTCGATTCTCTCGATCACCGTCCCTGTCCACAATCTTCATTGGAACTAACAAGACCTTTTCTTTTTGTCACTAACTTTTTCGTTCCCCTTTTCACCGTCTCTTCACCATCTCGATGGCAACTACTTAGATCTCTGTAGTTTTCAGACATTTTGTTTCCATATCCCCTATTTACCTCGTTCTCCACAACATTTACTTTTATTTTTTTATAACCGTCCACGGAAGACCGCTCCAGTCGATGACCAGCATGCGGGCCTTCGTAGCCTGGGGGTGTTTCCCGCGGACCCACACGAACCGAAGGAAGCGGTCATAGATATTTAACAACGCCATCTGGAAGTCTCATTCAATATTCAATTCACCGACCACTGGCGATCGACAGCTGAAAGTTGGATTTTCGAAAATCCGAGACGACATATTCTAATGATACTATTCTTGTTTTAAGTTAATCGTTAATTAAGATTAGAAAATACCCTTGGCATCTTAGAGCTTAAGCAGTGTGCCTAAAAATATATTATATTATTAAATAAATGAAATAAACGCAAAATTGAAAACGAAATAAAGACTTGTCCTAAGACTAAAAAGCAACAATTTTCCATATCAAATGCATCTCGACTGACATGTAGGAAAAAATAGTACAGAAATCTGCAAACAATTTGCAAACTTTTGTCGTGAATACGACTTACTTTACTATGGGGCGCCTTTTCAAAATTTACCCTCTGAGAGAGTGATAAGTTTTTGATCGTGAATATCTCCTGTTATATCTAACGAATCAACATAATTCTTGCTACATGCTATCGGAAATATGATCACAATTTTATGATAAAACTTTCAGTTGTGTGACATATTCTTAAATAGTTCACAATTAAACTTTTCTGAAATGTTTGTTATAAACGAGTATCAAAGATGATAATTCATATGGCGCGTTTGCCTTTCTCGTATTTTGAAAGCTCATAGCTCAGTGATCTGTAAAAGGATTTATATAATCTAACTACCAATAGAATCGAAAATCTTCAACTTGAACGTGTATTACAACAATATTGAAGTTTTTCAATAGTACACTATTGAAAAACCTGTTTGATTTAACCCATGACAGCACCAGCCAATCAGAACGCGAGATGTCTGTATCTATACAAGAGCATCCATATAAAAGTTGAATGATTCACTTTTCCTATCATTTGCTGAGCAACTCTTCCCGAAACAAGACACACGACAGCAACATCGAGGACCTGTCGTGTCATTGTTTCCCGATATGAATGCACGAGACAGCGTCAGCACAATGACACCGAAAAAGGCAGCCAAAAAGTCCAGCAAGGCCCATTGCCGAAACAAGACACACACGAGAACCATCTCAGATCTCAATATTTCCTACCAAAAGATTCATCAAGATGGGAGTTAAAATAATTTGCACCGTCACTAACACATTCAATTACGAACGGCAATGCGAAAGCGAAAGTGATGATTTTGAACACATATTTATACTAGTTTACAAATATGCCGTGCGAAACAGAGTTGCCACAGATCAATATGTGTTTTTGTCGCGAGTACTTTAGTATGCGGCCGAAAACAAAAATTGTTAGAACAAATGTTTCCACTTGATTTGCGCATTCTACTTTCCAGGTGTATCAGAACTGGCTAAACTTAAAGCAATTCTAAATATTTCTTTATCACAGTGATGTGGTCATCCTGAAAAGGACGGGGTTTTCAACGGATGGCCAGCTGCAGATGGCGAGGGATGATTTTCGTTTTCGTTGTCATGGGCAGCGTTACCGATCAACTCCAACACTTCGGCAACCAAGTACTCCATCACTGCCGCCAGATAGACCGATGCACCAGCACTGACACGCTCGGCGTAGTTCCCCTTCTGAGGCAAACGATGGATTCTGCCGCCAACTGGGCACTTCAGACCAGCACGGTTTGAGCGGGACTTTGCCTTGCCCTTAATTGTTCCTCCACAATATGCTGTTAAAAGCTCGACGACCCATTCAGTATTACTGGCTGCCGCTCTGCTAACTCTCTCTTTTATATCGTTTCACTGTTCTGCGTATAGGAAAGGAATTCTAACAAAGGGGACGTCCTACCGTGCTACCACTAGTACGTATAAAAGGAAATGTGATGTGAGAAATAGCGTCATTTAAGTTAAAGCAGCTACTCTGTACGTACGAGACACCGTCAGAACGATGGCTCCGAAACAGGTAGAAGAGCAGATTTGTACTGTCACTAACACATTCAATTACGAACGGCAATGCGAAAGCGAAAGTGATGATGTTGAACACATCTTTATACTAGTATGGGGTCGTGTGAAAATATGCCATGCGAAACAGGGTTGCCATATATACAGGTTAATCTGTATTATTATTATTACTATCATTATTATCATTAGAATCAATCATACCGAAGATCGTAGATACATTTCAGACCAGGCCATTGCAATTGTCTCGTACTGAAATTTCGAGAAGAATCAGATATCTTCGAACTTCATAGCTTCAATAAAAATAAACTACAAATTTGTCGTACCTAGCTTCCTATATTAGTAAATTAAAAAGGAATTGTTTCAAGTTTGGAATATATAGTTGTAGTTTAATGTAACTAATCTGTACTTTAATGTAGATGTATCGCTTCAAATTCTATTAGTGAAAAAGAGGAAAGCTTGCACAATTCATACAATCAATCAACTAACTGATATTCGGAAAAGTGATGGGAGCGTGTCAGTTTTTTCGTATTCACGACATCCAGTTATGTCTCTGACATTACTCACCCGCCTTTTTTTTAAGAAGTTTATACATCTTATTCAGAAACTGACCGTGACCGTGAATATTTATAATCTTGCTGTAGAACTCACACTACCACTACAACTACTTGTAAACTTATCGCTTAATAAATGTACTATTCCTAAAGCACGGGAATATTCTTTTATTGTACCAATATTTAAATCTCAAAATCTAACATTCGGAACTACCGTGGAATAGTCATTATCTCTAAATCTAAAAGTGCTTATATATGCAGACGACATAAAACTCTTAATGGAAATTAATAATATAAACGACACTGTAATATTTCAGAACGAAATCAATCTATTCCACATTTGGTGCTGCAAAAGTCTACTCCAACTCAATAACTTTCAGTAGGAAAAACGAAACCCATTCTGTAGAAATATTTTTAGGAAATCAAATAGTAGAAAAAAGTAAAATTGTACGAGATTTAGGTGTAATCTTGGACTCCAAACTAACATTTGTGGAACATTATAACACAATAATCAATAAAGCAAACAGTATGCTGGGCTCTATCAAACGCTTCAGTCATAATTTCCATAACCTATATGCTATAAAATTGCTATATACTACATATGTCAGACCCATTTTGGAATATTGCAGCATAGCATGGAATCTATATAACATTATTCACGAAGAACGCATTGAATGGATACAAAAACAATTTCTTTTATATGCACTTCGTAAATTAAACTGGACAGCACAATCATATGATGCATGCTCATCAATATACAAACACACAAATAAATAAATAAATAAATAAATAAATGAATAAATAAATAAAAACCTGTTTTAATCCACCTAGTGGTGTAATGATGCCTTTCTCATATCAATCATACTATCATTCCTATATAATACTGTGGTATTCTACAAAATTATTTTTCTTCGATTCTTAAAAGAAGAATCGAGATAGATTTGTTTGACCGTCTACTGATAAAAACTATCAATTGGAAAAGATTTGAGGTCGATTTAGAAAACTTTTTACGGTTTTTCGCTCTTTTCAGTGATGGTATAAAATTTTTAACACACTTTACCCTATATTTCCGGATCCGGAAGTCGGATTCGCATGAAATTCAGGAATAACGCATCGGACCACAGGACCTTTCATTTGAACCTAAGTTTGTGAAAATCGGTCGCGCCATCTATGAGAAAAATTAAAACACATATTTTCTTTTTTTGCACATTTTACCCCATAACTCTTGAACCGGAAGTCGGATCCAAATAATATTCAGGAATTTTGTATGGGACCTCAATACCTTTCATTTGAATCTAAGTTTGTGAAAATCGATTCAGCCATCTCTGAGAAAAGTTAGTGCACTTATTTTCACAATTTTTTGCACATTTTACCCCATAATTCCGGAACCGGAAGTCGGATCCAAATAATATTCAGGAATTTTGTATGGGACCACAAGAACTTTCATTTGAATCTAAGTTTGTGAAAATCGGTTCAGCCATCTCCGAGAAAAGTTAGTGCAAAAAACGTTACATACACACATACGCACATACACACACACATACACACACACATACACACACACAGACATTTTGCGTACTCGACGAACTGAGTCGAATGGTATATGACACTCGGCCCTCCGGGCCTCGGTTCAAAAGTCGGTTTTCACAGTGATTGCATAACCTTTCTATATGAGAAAGGCAAAAAATAAATAAATAAATAAATAAATATATAAATAAATAAATAAATATATAAATTAATAAATAAAAAAATAAATAAATAAATAAATATATAAATAAATAAATGAATAAATAAATAAATAAATAAATAAATGTATAAATAAATAAATAAATATATAAATAAATAAATAAATATATAAATAAATAAATAAATAAATAAATAAATAAATATAAAAATAAATAAATAAATAAATAAATAAATAAATAAATAAATAAATAAATAAATAAATAAATAAATAAATAAATAAATAAATAAACAAATAAATATGTATGATTGTATAAGTGAAGTACCCGACAAAACGCGTTGTATTTTTACGCGCTCAATTTTTTCAGAGAACCGACTTTAACAAACTTATGCTGTCATATTTTTGATCAACTTCGAAGATCAAATAGCTGTGATTTTTGGTTCCAAAGATATAATGGTATAAATGACGTAACCGACAAAACACGTTGTTTTTTATCGCTCTAATATATATAAGGGTCCCATTTTTTTTGCTATTGTTCAGAAGTTTAGGCACCTCGAAAAAAGTCCCCATGCAAAATTTGAGCTAAATCGGACATAGGTAAGGGGTGCTACCCGGCGGTAAAGGTTTGAAATTTTTCGAGCTTGAAAAATTACCACAGGGACATGATATTTCCGCAATTGAAAAAATAATTTTGATGTCAAACGTCTTAGAATTGCATGAAACGTCGAGATTTTCGAGATTTTCGTCGAGGTTTTTCGGAACAAACTGGACCCCTTTCTCTGCATACCATTCTTGAACGACTTTGCTGTAATGACCACAATATTTGCACTCAGTTCGTCGAGTACGCAAAATGTCTCTGTGTGTGTATGTGTGTGTATATGCGTATGTGTGTATGTAACATCTTTCGCACTAACTTTTCTCGAAGATGTCTGAACCGATTTTCACAAACTTAGATTCAAATGAAAGGTCTTGTGGTCCCATACAAAATTCCTGAGTACTGTTTGGATCTGACTTCCGCTTCCGGAATTATGGGATAAAATGTGCAAAAAATTGTGAAAATAAGTGCACTGACTTTTCTCATAGATGGCTGAACCGATTTTCACAAACTTAGGTTCAAATGAAAGGTCTTGAGGTCCTATAAAAAAATCCTGAATATTATTTGGATCCGACTTCCGGTTCGGGAGTTATGGGGTAAAATGTGCAAAAAAAGAAAATATATGTTCTAACTTTTCTCATAGATGGCGCGACCGATTTTCACAGACTTAGGTTCAAATAAAAGGTCCTGTTGTCCCATACGTAATTCCTGAATTTCATGCGGATCCGACTTCCGGTTCCGGAAATATAGGGTAAAGTGTGTTAAAAATGGTATACCATCACTTAAAATGGGGAACAACCTTAAAAAATTTCTAAATCGACCTCAAATCTTTTCCAATTGATAGTTTTTATCACTAGACGGTCAAACAAATTTCGGTTATTCTTTTAAGAATCGAAGAAAATTATTTTGAAGAATACCACAGTGTTATATGTAATAGTATGATTGATATGAGAAAGGCATCATTACACCACTAGGTGAATTAAAACAGGGTTTTAATCATGAAATCATGAACCATGCCTTCTCATGAACTTTCATAAGCAAAATGATTGATATCATGAAAATATTTATTAAAGATGTGTTATTGTTCATTTTCAATCATGATACCGGCAATGAATTTTTACCCGTGTATTCCGGTCATCTGAATCCGGTTTCGGAAGAATTGAAACTCACTTTTCAATTTGCAATCACTCACTTTTCTTCAAGATGGCCAAATCGATTTTCAAAAACTTATAGGTTCATATTTTTATGGATACTACTTCCGGTTCCGGAACTACAAGGTAATCAAGGTTTGCAGAGTTTGTTAGATCCGAACAAAATTTCCTATTTTTTTCGCCTTTCTCATATAGAAAGGTTATGCAATCACTGTGAAAGCCGACATTTGAACCGAGGCCCGGAGGGCCGAGTGTCATATACCATTCGACTCAGTTCGTCGAGTACGCAAAATGTCTGTGTGTGTGTGTGTATGTGTGTATGTGTGTATGTAACGTTTTTTTGCTCTAACTTTTCTCGGAGATGGCTGAACCGATTTTCACAAACTTAGATTCAAATGAAAGGTCTTGTGGTCCCATACAAAACTCCTGAATATAATTTGGATCCGACTACCGGTTCTGGAATTATGGGGTAAAATGTGCAAAAAATTGTGAAAATAAGTGCACTAATTTTTTCTCAGAGATGGCTAAACCGATTTTCTCAAACTGAGATTCAAATGAAAGGTCTTGAGGTCCCATACAAAATTCCTGAATATTATTTGGATCCGACGTCTGGTTCGGGAGTTATGGGGTAAAATGTGCAAAAAAAAGGAAAACATGTGTTCTAATTTTTCTCATAGATGGCGCGACCGATTTTCACAAACTTAGATTCAAATGAAAGGTCATGTGGTCCCATGCGTAATTCCTGAATTTCATGCGGATCCGACTTCCGGATCCGGAAATATAGGGTAAAGTGTGTTAAAATTGTATACCATCACTGAAAATGGGGAAAAACCTGTAAAAAAATTCTAAATCGACCTCAAATCTTTTTAATTGATAGTTTTTATCAGTAGACGGTCAAACAAACCGATTTCGGTTATTCTTTCAAGAATCGCAGAGAATAATATTGAAGAATATCACAGTATTATATATGATAGTATGATTGATATGAGAAAGGCATCATTACACCACTAGGTGGATTAAAACAGGTTTTAATGAACAGTTGTTTTAGCGAATTCCACAAATTTGTTTATATATTAACAATTTGTGTTTTAGACAGAGCTTCGAATTTCTGTTTATAAGAGGATATAAATATTTAATATATTTATTACACTTTGCCTGGTTTCCTGCAATGTGATCCTTGAAAGTGAGTTTTTTGTCATACGTTAAACCTAAGTATTCAGCTTGATAAGACCATGTCAATTCCAAGCCATTCAATTTGAGAATGTGATTATTGTTTGGTTTAAGAAATTCATTGACGAAATTCAAACTGCTCTGGTTGAAAAATTGAATTCTCATTTATATGAAACATCATTCTCAACAAGATAATTTTTTTCAAAAAGTTTACTGATAGAAGAAAGTAAGCTAATTGGTCGATAACTTGATGTTTCTGCTGGGTTTTTATTAGAGCTGTGCGCCGGTCAAAATTGTCAACATCGGCGGCTGAAACGTCTTTTTGACCAGCGGCGGCGGCGAATCGGCGTGACGCTATTTCCTGAAAACATCGGCGGCGGAGGTGGCGCGATTCGGCGTAATCAATTATAAACATATCAAAAATTTTAATATTGATTCACACAGGACAATTTCTCTATCTTATTGTTTTGTCGACCTACAATCAACGATCCTAATGTTTATGTGATCCATTAAAGCCAACGTAGTGAATAGAGATGGTAAATTTCATTCATATACAAAGGGTTTTTTTTATTATGAGCAAGAAATATGAGTAGTAGCAGGAATACACAGAATTTTCATTGCTGTAGTTGCTACTAAGGGGAACTGAGTTTGACGTTGCCTCCAATATAGAAGAATATCGGAATTGGAAGAATTTAAATAACTTGATTTGGATGAGACGTAGATATGTAGCCTGTGACTTCCTGTTCAATCGCTGAAGTTGCGTTGTCTGTTGTGTCTGAATGCTTCAAAGCTAATCCAATAATTGATTTTGTAGTGGTATCCTGAGCCTTCATGTCAACAGTTGTTTCATGGTAGTTGATATCTTGAAGTCTTATATTATGATTTATATATTTTACAAGAAACTCAATTTTAGTTATTCTGCGAGATTTCTCTGTATGACTGTTCCATTTTCAATTCAAGCTCTGTTGCTCGATACCGTAAGACACCAACTGTTTTCGTAGCCTTTTGAACTAATTCGTAGATCCTAAAACTTTGCTTAAGACCCTCACTCATTACAAGATTGTGTAATCCATGGCCCAAGCAACGATGATTCTCTACGCCAGCCAATCTGCATACTTTCCATTCTTCATGTGCTGAAGTTTTCCGAAATAATTCCATGCGTTACTTGATTTTATTGCACAATGTGAGGTGCCAATGGCAAGATCCATAATAGGAACTTCGTTTAAATTTAAAGTTAACGGCATTACGTAATTCAAGTTTACAGCGATTAACTTTTGAAAGAAAATATGTACACACTCATCCACAACTACTTAGCATGGTAAAAAAACTACTCAAAACTAAGTTTTGTTTTAAATGGGTATTACATTTTCTGATCATTAATTTTTACACGATGGCACCACTGATGAACGATTGATAAATAATTGACACCTTTCGGTGGTTTGATCATCCTAGAATACAGTGGAATAACATGAAAATCTTATGAAACAGAATAGAATTAACATGCAATAAAATATTTGGCAGTTGGTAATCGATGTTTACCAGCTCATTTTATGAGGTTATTTGAATTTCGTATAAAACCAAATTGTGTTTTTATCGTGACGTCAAAAATGAACAAGCATTCATCCTTGACAGTTCAGCAGTACTGCCTCCATCATGGATTTTACCCTATGTCTGTGTTATGTTAAGCCAAGTTACCTTACGAGTATGAAAACAGTACGACTGAATTGTCAAATAAATTGAGGTTAGCAGTGAAAGTGACACCTAATAGTAGAATTATTTTCATTAGTATCGTATTTACACTGTCACCGTAAAGATACTGCGACGATTTTTTTTCAGAAATAAGTCAGATCTACTCATTTCATAGACTGGAATAATGAATAAATTGAATTATAAACGCGTTTTTAGATAAGACTGCTGAAGTTCTTGTTTAAATTGAAGGGTAATGAGTGGAAAAAATAAGTATATCTTTTTCGTACGTTTTTTTTTTAACATAAAATCGATTTGGCGCTCAAATTCATTCAGATATCAAAAATAATATCAAATTAAAAAATTCGAATTTTAATAACTTCATATTTGTAACGATTTCTTATAAAAACGGGTAAATTCATTTGAAAAGTCATAGTAGAAGTAGAAGAAAATGTTTTTACTTTTAGTTGGTAACGTTGATCTTAATTTATTGTGCGAAAACTAACGTTTATTTAGAATGGAGCATGAAACTTTGTTCAATACCATTTTTCAAATGCCCGGAAATAACAAATAAAGTATCCAAAATAAATGGTACTCGATCGCTAAACATTCTAGTACCCGAGAAATCAACACCACACTGGTTTCTAAAAAAAATGTTAATCCGAAAAAACCTAACCTACTCTGAGTTTACTTTTATTGCTGATATCTATTTTTACTATTGAATAAACGAAAAAAATGTTGCAAATCATATCGATATGACAATTTTCGGAAGAACCCTCCTTTTCTTGGTTCCATTTTTCATTTTCAGATGTCGCGACCGATAATGTTGCGATAATGTGCCAATAGCTCAAAACCTTTTAAATAAAGACAGAAAATAGACTTTGAATCAAATGACATTGGCTTCGGTTGACATCGGTAGTACTGATTTTCAATATAAGTAGGAGGAAAGTGACTGTACTGTAATTTTCAATGAATTTTCATGAAAACTGTAAACAATTTTCCACATTGATAAAATCATTTTTTCGGCTGATGTAATATTATCGGCGGCACGATTGAAATGTGATAACCGGCGCGCTGATCTCTAGTTTTTATCAGGTTTGAGGATAGGAATTACTTTAGCGTTTTTCCATCTTTTTGGGAAGTAAGCTAATGAAAAACACTTGTTGAAAATTTTAACCAGGAGTCTCAAGGCAACATCGGGGAGATTTTTAATAAGAATATTAAAAATTTTCTTCATTACCAGCAGAGCTAATAAAAGTCATTTTCATTGACTGAAAAATAGACGAAAATGACAATAAATTACTGTCACTCTCAGCTTCGCTTGCAAACTATGAGAACGAAATCCATGTCCAGTCAATGACATAAGCTGGACAGTAGTTTCAAAATTGTGTTTTTTCTTTCATTTGCCCTTTCAGTTATTTGCAGTTTTCATTGAAAATCCCATAGTATGCAGTGTCGATATTCAACCAAAGCTGTGAGAATTGAAAATTACAGAAAAAGGTTTCACAATAAGTTTTAACTGTTGGTGCTCGAATTTGTAGTAGTTCTGGTTTCCAAAGATGTTCTGGGATGTAATTACTTCGATTTGCCATATTTTAGTCACTTTTTGTAGCCAAGCGTCACATATTTTCAATACATTTGGTTTCGTCTTGTCACAGAGGAAAGAGTGACGTTGGCAACTATACTCTCTCATTTTTTCGATGAGAAACGAAAATGCTTCGTCTCTCTTCGTTTGTTTTGGTGTCGGTCATTTACGAATGAGACAGTAAAACATTGAAAATGAGACTGCTGGAATAGTTATTTTCATTGAGAATGCGTGACAATTTTAAGCTCTGATTACGAGCATCGTATGAGTGCGATCCACGCAGAGCTCCTAATTTCAAAACCGATATATCAGTGCCTGAATCTACTATGAAGGTACATATTTTGTCTGAAGCGTTAGTGTTTAGAGTATTAAAATTGGTCGCAGTTACGTTTATTGTGAAAACTGCCCATGGTTTGTGCCTAACAAATTATTGTGAGTTGGTTGACTTACGTTTTGTAACGTTGGCAGATACTGTTATTGTTGCTGTACGTTTGTGTTTGGCTGGCCTTGAGTCTAGTTCGGTGGGTACGTTTCGTGCATTTGGTTAGTCGCGGTGTAGAACATTTGATTTGATCTTCTGTTGGGAGTATTTTGATAACTGAAATTTGAATTTTTTCTATAGTTGTTATAACGGGAGTATTGTGGGCCACGAGGAGTATTGTGCATACCTCCTCGCGGGTGTAAGTTGAAAATATTATTTAATTGTTGTCTTTGATTTTGATAGTTAAATCGAGGACGTGGGTTACTATTTCGATGATTTCCGTATTGATGTCTGCCCTATAATTTTGATTTCGCGTTTGAAAGCTTAGGACTTGTGATGATGATACATTTATTTCGTAAATTTCTGAATGGCCGTTTGTATTGATGCAAATTCGCCAGCCTTTAGAACGACATGGGTATCTGAATCGGTTGCTTTATTTATTAATGTATCCACTCTTATTTTGGTTGCCATTTTGGTAGCGACCCCGAGTGGGATTTGGTCCCGCAAATAAATTGTTTGTAATTTGCTTGTAAAATTTTCTACCTCCTGCAGAAATTCTTCATTGTCATTTTTGCGTTTCAGTGCATTTAGTTTGGCGATGACTGAATCGGCTGTTTCTTTATTGCTGCACTGATTTTGTACCAGGTCGACTATTTCTATTATAGTATTTGTGGTAGGAGTGATTGCCGCTCGAGATCTACCACTAAGTCTCGTTTTGATAAATTTAACGGCAACGTTTTCTTGTTCCGGCGTAATTAGTTCTTTTAATAAGTTCACCGAGTCGATGAACGCTGCTACTTTCGCTGGTGCACCGTCGTACGACTGCACTAGTGAAGTGGCAGTCTTAATGTCGAATTGTTGTGTCGTCATTTTACTAGTGGATTGTCTCTGATCTATAGGGCAATTCTTCAATTCTATTTCAATAATTTTATCGTTTCTCTATGCCAAAGTCGTGAATTTTTTACTAACGTGTAAAATTCTTGATCTGGGACTTTATCCTCATTTTCTGTTAGAAAAAACTCAAAGTTTGTAAATGCTTCTGTGCACTTTCTTTTTTTGTTTTCTAATAATTCCCTAGATACGGATGTGTTTACTGCCTTTTTGCAGTAGATATAAAGATTTTTTAATATCTCATAATCATTCATCACCTAGCTAATTTAACATACGATGAAAAAAAAATCCTGGGCATTTGACAATTTATCCTTTATAAGAATACACTGTAAGATTTGTATTTTTTTACTTAAACTCAACAAGTTCTCTCAATCATTTTTCAAGCACTTCTTTTACATTAGACTACTACTTACTCAACAATCGGACGATGGAGATAGCATTGACTACGTTGCACCTTTACCGCTAGTCATCGATCCCCAATCTCTTCTTTGTCGAATATTGTAGTATTTTTCTTATTTTGTCCCGTAGGACCACTGTTTCCTTATGGGTAGAAAGTTTTTTGTCTTTCTCATATAGAAAGGTTATGCAATCACTTGAAAAACCGACTAGTGAAAATTGGCCCGGAGGGACAAGTGTCATATACCATTCGACTCAGTTCATCGAGCTGAGCAATGTCTGTGTGTGTGTAAGTATGTGTGTGAGTGTGTATGTGTCAAAAAATCTCACTAGGTTTTCTCGGAGATGGCTGAACCGATTTTGACAAACTTGGATTCAAATGAAAGGTCTCGTGGTCCCATACGGAATTCCTGAATTTCATCCGGTTCCGGAATTATAGGGTAAAGTGTGTTCAATATTGTACACCGTCACTTAAACCGGCGAAACAAAAAACGTAAAAAAATTTCTAAACTGGTCTCAAAACCACACAAATCGAAAGTCATTATCAGTTGGCAACTAAACAAACCGATTCTGGCTATCCTGGTTCCCGGTATCCGGTTCCGGAAGTACCGGAAATAGTGGTCATATATACCAAAATAGATCTCACTCACTTTTCTCAGCGATAGTTTGACCGATTTCCACAAACTTAGATTTAAATGAAAGGTCTCGTGGTCCCATACGAAATTCCTGAATTTCATCCGGATCCGACTTCCGGTTCCGGAATTATAGGGTAAAGTGTGTTCAATATTGTACACCGTCACTTAAACCGGCGAAATAAAAAACGTAAAAAAATTTCTAAACTGGTCTCAAAACCACACAAATCGAAAGTCATTATCAGTAGGCAACTAAACAAACCGATTCCGGCTATCCTGGTTCCCGGTATCCGGTTCCGGAAGTACCGGAAATAGTGATCATATATACCAAAATAGATCTCACTTACTTTTCTCAGCGATAGTTTGACCGATTTCCACAAACTTAGATTCAAATGAAAGGTCTCGTGGTCCCATACGAAATTCCTGAATTTCATCCGGATCCGGCTTCCGGTTCCGGAATTATAGGGTAAAGTGTGTTCAATATTGTACACCGTCACTTAAACCGGCGAAACAAAAAACGTAAAAAAATTTCTAAACTGGTCTCAAAACCACACAAATCGAAAGTCATTATCAGTTGGCAACTAAACAAACCGATTCCGGCTATCCTGGTTCCCGGTATCCGATATCTCGCTCACTTTTCTCAGCGATGGTTTGACCGATTTCCAAAAACTTAGATTCAAATGAAAGGTCTCGTGGTCTGATACGGAATTGCTGAATTTCATCCGGATCCGACTTCCGGTTCCGGAATTATAGGGTAAAGTGTGTTTAATATTGTACACCGTCACAAAACCACACAAATCGAAAATCTTTATCAGTTGGCAACTAAACAAACCGATTCCGGCTATCCTGGTTCCCGGTATCCGGTTCCGGAAGTACCGAAAATAGTGGTCATATATACCAAAATATATCTCACTCACTTTTCTCAGCGATGGTTTGACCGATTTCCACAAACTTAGATTCAAATGAAAGGTCTCGTGGTCTCATACGGAATTCCTGAATTTCATCCGGATCCGACTTCCGGTTCCGGAATTATAGGGTAAAGTGTGTTCAATATTGTACACCGTCACTTAAACCGGCGAAACAAAAACCGAAAGTCATTATCAGTTGGCAACTAAACAAACCGATTCCGGCTATCCTGGTTCCCGGTATCCGGATCCGGAAGTACCGGAAATAGTGGTCATATATACCAAAATAGATCTCACTCACTTTTCTCAGCGATGGTTTGACCGATTCCCACAAACTTACATTCAAATGAAAGGTTTTGTGGTCCCATACAAAATTCCTGAATTTCATCCGGATCCGACTTCCTGTTCCGGAATTATAATGTAAAGTTTGTTCAATATTGTACACCGTCACTTAAACCGGCGAAACAAAAAACGTAAAAAAATTGCTAAACTGGTCTTAAAACCACACAAATCGAAAGTCATTGTCAGTAGGAAGCTAAACAAACCGATTCCGGCTATCCTGGTTCCTGGTATCCGGTTCCGGAAATAGTGGTCATATATACCAAAATATATCTCACTCACTTTTCTCAGCGATGGTTTGACCGATTTCCACAAACTTAGATTCAAATGAAAGGTCTCGTGGTTTCATACAGAATTCCTGAATTTCATCCGGATCCGACTTCCAGTTCCGGAATTATAGGGTAAAGTGTGTTCAATATTGTACACCGTCACTTAAACCGGCGAAACAAAATTCGTAAAAAAATTTCTAAACTGGTCTCAAAACCACACAAATCGAAAGTCATTATCAGTTGGCAACTAAACAAACCGATTCCGGCTATCCTGGTTCCCGGTATCCGGAATCTCACTCACTTTTCTCAGCGATGGTTTGACCGATTTCCACAAACTTAGATTCAAATGAAAGGTCTCGTGGTCTCATACGGAATTCCTGAATTTCATCCGGATCCGACTTCCGGTTCCGGAATTATAGGGTAAAATGTGTTCAATCACTTTTCTCAGCGATGGTTCGACCGATCTCCACAAACTTAGATTCAAATGAAAGGTCTCGTGGTCTCATACGGAATTCCTGAATTTCATGCGGATCCGACTTCCGGTTCCGGAATTATAGGGTAAAGTGTGTTCAATATTGTACACCGTCACTTAAACCGGCGAAACAAAATACGTAAAAAATTTTGTAACTTGGTTTTAAAACCACACAAATCGAAAGTCATTATCAGTAGGCAACTAAACAAACCGATTCCGGCTATCCTGGTTCCCGGTATCCGATTCCGGAAGTATCGGAAATAGTGGTCATATATACCAAAATATATCTCACTCACTTTTCTCAGCGATGGTTTGACCGATTTCCACAAACTTAGATTCAAATGAAAGGTCTCGTGGTCCCATACGAAATTCCTGAATTTCATCCGGATCCTACTTCCGGTTCCGGAATTATAGGCTAAAGTGTGTTCAATATTGTACACCGTCACTTAAACCGGCGAAACAAAAAACGTAAAAAAATTTCTAAACTGGTCTCAAAACCACACAAATCGAAAGCCATTATCAGTAGGAAACTAAACAAACCGATTCCGGCTATCCTGGTTCCCGGTATCCGGTTCCGGAAATAGTGGTCATATATACCAAAATATATCTCACTCACTTTTCTCAGCGATGGTTTGACCGATTTCCAGAAACTTAGATTCAAATGAAAGGTCTCGTGGTCTCATACAGAATTCCTGAATTTCATCCGGATCCGACTTCCTGTTCCGGAATTATAGGGTAAAGTGTGTTCAATACTGTACACCTTCACTTAAACCGGCGAAACAAAATTCGTAAAAAAATTTCTAAACTGGTCTCAAAACCACACAAATCGAAAGTCATTATCAGTTGGCAACTAAACAAACGGATTCCGGCTATCCTGGTTCCCGGTATCCGGAATCTCACTCACTTTTCTCAGCGATGGTTTGACCGATTTCATCCGGATCCGACTTCCGGTTCCGGAATTATAGGGTAAAATGTGTTCAATCGCTTTTCTCAGCGATGGTTTGACCGATCTCCACAAACTTAGATTCAAATGAAAGGTTTCGTGTTCTCATACGGAATTCCTGAATTTCATCCGGATCCGACTTCCGGTTCCGGAATTATAGGGTAAAGTGTGTTCAATATTGTACACCGTCACTTAAACCGGCGAAACAAAATTCGTA
Organism: Malaya genurostris; assembly: GCF_030247185.1. NCBI lineage: Eukaryota > Metazoa > Arthropoda > Insecta > Diptera > Culicidae > Malaya > Malaya genurostris. Next base: position 129,758,548 of record NC_080572.1, read on the forward strand.
AAAAAATTTCTAAACTGGTCTCAAAACCACACAAATCGAAAGTCATTATCAGTTGGCAACTAAGCAAACCGATTTCGGCTATCCTGGTTCCCGGTATCCGGTTCCGGAAGTACCGGAAATAGTGGTCATATATACCAAAATATATCTCACTCACTTTTCTCAGTGATGGTTTGACCGATTTCCACAAACTTAGATTCAAATGAAAGGTCTCGTGGTCTCATACGGAATTCCTGAATTTCATCCGGATCCGACTTCCGGTTCCGGAATTATAGTGTAAAGTGTGTTCAATATTGTACACCGTCATTTAAACCGGCGAAACAAAATACGTAAAAAATTTTGTAACTTGGTCTTAGAACCACACAAATCGAAAGTCATTATCAGTAGGCAACTAAAGAAACCGATTCCGGCTATCCTGGTTCCCGGTATCCGGATCCGGAAGTACCGAAAATAGTGGTCATATATTCCAAAATATATCTCACTCACTTTTCTCAGCGATGGTTTGACCGATTTCCACAAAATTAAATTCAAATGAAAGGTCTCGTGGTCTCATACGGAATTCCTGAATTTCATCCGGATCCGACTTCCGGTTCCGGAATTATAGGGTAAAGTGTGTTCAATATTGTACACCGTTACTTAAACCGGCGAAACAAAATACGAAAAAAAATTTCTAAACTGGTCTCAAAACCACACAAATCGAAAGTCATTATCAGATGGCAACTGAACAAACCGATTCTGGCTATCCTGGTTCCCGGTATCCGGTTCCGGAAGTACCGGAAATAGTGGGCATATATACCAAAATAGATCTCACTCACTTTTCTCAGCGATAGTTTGACCGATTTCCACAAACTTAGATTTAAATGAAAGGTCTCGTGGTCCCATACGAAATTCCTGAATTTCATCCGGATCCGACTTCCGGTTCCGGAATTATAGGGTAAAGTGTGTTCAATATTGTACACCGTCACTTAAACCGGCGAAACAAAAAACGTAAAAAAATTTCTAAACTGGTCTCAAAACCACACAAATCGAAAGTCATTATCAGTTGGCAACTAAACAAACCGATTCCGGCTATCCTGCTTCCCGGTATCCGATATCTCACTCACTTTTCTCAGCGATGGTTTGACCGATTTCTACAAACTTAGATTCAAATGAAAGGTCTCGTGGTCTGATACGGAATTCCTGAATTTCATCCGGATCCGACTTCCGGTTCCGGAATTATAGGGTAAAGTGTGTTCAATGTTGTACACCGTCACTTAAACCGGCGAAACAAAAAACGTAAAACAATTTTCTAAACTGGTCTCAAAACCACACAAATCGAAAATCATTATCAGTTGGCAACTAAACAAACCGATTCCTGCTATCCTGGTTCCCGGTATCCGGTTCCGGAATTACCGGAAATAGTGGTCATATATACCAAAATATATTTTACTCACTTTTCTCAGCGATGGTTTGACCGATTTCCACAAACTTAGATTCAAATGAAAGGTCTCGTGGTCTCATACGGAATTCCTGAATTTCATCCGGATCCACCTTCCGTTTCCGGAATTATAGGGTAAAGCATGTTCAATATTGTACACCGTCACTTAAACCGGCGAAACAAAAAACGTAAAAAATTTTCTAAACTGGTCTCAAAACCACACAAATCGAAAATCATTATCAGTTGGCAACTAAACAAACCGATTCCGGCTATCCTGGTTCCCGGTATCCGATTCCGGAATTACCGGAAATAGTGGTCATATATACCAAAATATATTTTATAATATATTTTTTAGATTCAAATGAAAGGTCTCGTGGTCTCATACGGAATTCCTGAATTTCATCCGGATCCGACTTCCGGTTCCGGAATTATAGGGTAAAGTGTGTTCAATATTGTACACCGTCACTTAAACCGGCGAAACAAAAAACGTAAAAAAATTTCTAAACTGGTCTCAAAACCATACAAATCGAAAGTCATTATCAGTTGGCAACTAAACAAACCGATTCCGGCTATCCTGGTTCTTGGTATCCGGTTCCGGAAGTACCGGAAATAGTGGTCATATATACCAAAATGGATCTCACTCATTTTTCTCAGCGATGGTTTGACCGATTTCCACAAACTTAGATTCAAATGAAAGGTCTCGTGGTTTCATACGGAATTCCTGAATTTCATCCGGATCCGACTTCCGGTTCCGGAATTATAGGGTAAAGTGTGTTCAATATTGTACACCGTCACTTAAACCGGCGAAACAAAATACGTAAAAAATTTTTATCAAATCGGCTTCACATATATAGTTCCATATCTTTTATGCATTGACTTTTAGTTTCATAAACACTTAGTTTATTCATGAGAATATAATTTGCTTTAATATGAACTCGGTTTTGATCATGGATTATAGCATCTTTATATTCATAATTGAATGTTTCATTTGATAGTTGTGGTATTTTAAGCATATAGATCACGCAAGTGTTGTTAATGGCAATTTGTGCCGTTGTTCTTGTTAATAAATTTTCGAATGAAGTTACTGGAATATTTTGATGTATCAAAAACGTCTTAATCCTTGAAAAGTCTTTCAGTGATAAAAGTCGACTGCTAGGAATTCCGTGTTTTGCGAGGAGAATAGCATCTTCAAGTATTTCAATTTGGTGTTGTGCTGTATCTATATTCAATATTATTTAAAGAAGATTCATTTCAATAACATGTTGTTTATTTGATTTGAAATCCAATTGTAGTAATTCATTAGTAACCTTACTTAGATGTTGAATTTTAGAATTTATTGCTTCATTTATAAATACTTGCTGATTATTATTATCGATTAGGTTATTCATACACAGAAAGAAAAGATGAAACTTACACGACATTTAACCGATAGTACTATGAAATAGACATCAGTTGAAACGAAAACCTGATTTAAAACCATGATTGATGTAAAATTACATTAAAATTCATTTAGTTTTTCATTGAACAAGACTGTATATTTACAAACCGCTTCGTTTTGTAATGTAAATTTCCATTCAATTGCCTGCTCCAAATATGTGCATGAAAATAAATGTAAAATCACAAAATATTTTTATCTGTGTAGTTTGGTTGATAATGTGTAAATCGTCTGCGTCAGGAGTTCCAGCTATCCATTTGAAAATTTTTCCAATGCTGTCCCATCGTTTTTGGCGATATTGTTGAGGCTCCAACTTATGATATGTTTGTGACAACAATATATTTTTACTTTGAAGTAATCTATATAACTGATTATTATCGTTATATATTAGGTTATCGAAATTATCAATCATTTCTTTTAATTCGGATAAGTTAATAGGCTGCACAATTCTTACATACCCTAATCGAATTTTGGCTTTTCCTATTGGTACAATTGCCAGAGGATTTTTGTTTAAATCATGAATTTGAATTTTTCCTTGAATTGACAATATTGATGGTATGATCTGAAAATATACATAGAGATAGTTGTTACATTTTTTTCCTCAAATTAACTTTATGAATTTTTCGATTATTTGTATCAATGATATATGTGTCATGATTTTTTTTCACTGTTTTTTTGTATTTACTTTTTCTTTTTGAAATATTGTATGTTTTTTCAAATATATTTGATCCTGGCTCGAAAAGCGGATAATTTTTGTATTGTATGTTCTCATTTTTCTTTTGATACAATTGAGTAATTTTTTCATGACTTTTAATTTTTCGTAATGCCCTTTGATCTGCATCGAGTCTTTTATCATTTTCCCCTATATAAACATTATGTGGAGTGTTATTTGTAAATGAATGTATTGAATTATTATATTTGTAAACGGATTTTCTCATTAATTCCAAAATGTTTATTTCTGGTGATTCTTTTTTAATGCATCGTGAAATTTCTCTTATTGTTAAATGACTTCTCTTAATTTGACCATTGGTCTCAGATCTATGAACAGGAGTTTTAAATATACTAATGCCTAAATCTCTTAATCTTCGTTCGATTACAACTAAATGAACTTTCATTATCCATTACTATCATTTTTGGTATATTCCATTCGTGTACAATATCTAAAAGAGCTTCTTCAATGTCTAATATTGATTTTGTTTTAATAGATTTAAATTTTAAATATTTTGAGAATTGAAGTTAAAAACATGTTGTTTATGTCATATACAAAAATATCGATATGAGTAATTTCTCCTGGGTATGTTGGGATCGGTGTTTTGAATGGTATAAATTTTTGCGGATTTCGTTCATATTTTTCTGTGCTACATATTTCACAATTTTTTACAAATTGATTGATAATTTTTTCACTTTTGGGAAGTAAAAGTATTTAATCATTTGTTTTGAATTTTCATGTGCATTTCTATGCGCAAATTGGTGTATTTTTTTAACTTCTTCTAGTTGTCGTTCTTCGTTATTTAAATCTTGTACTTTTATTTGTGAAAATCTAGCCCTAATTATTCTTGGATCAAAAATTTCTCTCTAAACTTCTTGAATTACTCCCAAAAACGGGAGCTTCCGTTGAAGGGATGTAGGAACTGTCATCATAATCTGCAGAATGTTGAGTAGCTGTCATTGAATTAATTTGTATTCGAGATAATGCATCAGCTTCTATGTTAGATTTTCCTGGTTTATAATGTAATTCATAGTCATGCTCTTCAATAAAAGCTTTCCACCGTTTAAGTTTGGCATTATTATTTTTTGGTGAAAGTGCAAAAGTAAGTGGTTGGTGATCAGTATAAATTCTGATCTTAAGTCCATATATAAAAATTTCTTAGAGATTGCAATGCCCATACAATTGCTAACATCTCTTTCTACTTTGTAGCATAATTTTATTCTGTAGTAGAAAGTGTTTTGGATATAAAAGTAATAGGTCTTTCTCCATCATGGAATTCTTGGGATAAAACAGCACCAAATGCTTGATTAGAAGCATCGGTAGTTAACAAAAATGTTTTACTTAAGTCTGGAAAAGCTAAAACATCACTTGAAGAAAGAATCTCTTTTAATAATTTGAAACTTTTTAGTCCTTCATCATCTAAGACAATTTTATGATTCTTTGACTCATTTTCAGATATTTGACGATGTCCATTTTCACCTTTCAAAAATTTTGTCAAAGGTTTAGCAACTTTGGCATAATTTTTCACAAAACGTCTATAATATCCAGATAATCCTAAAAATGTTCGCAATTCTCTCAAATTAGTTGGTTCTGGATATTTTTGAATACAGTCTATTTTTTTTTTATTTGGTTTTAATCCGTCTTTGGAAACTATAAACCTTAAAAATTCAACTTCTTTTTTAAGAAACTCACATTTGTCTGGTTAAATTCGGAAATTGGCCTCTCTCAAAGTTTGAAAAACCGTTTCAATATTTTTTAAATGTTCTTCGAAAGTTTTTTCTACTATTATTATGTCATCAATATATACAAAACAAATTTTTCCAATTCGTATTTCCCATTGTTTACAGAAAAAGCAGTTTTTTCAATATCTTTTTCTGACATCAGAACTTGATGGAAACCTGAAGCAAGATCTAATGTTGTAAACTATTTATTTTCGCCTAAATTTGCCAAAACTGTAGAAGTATCGGGAATTGGGTAACGATCACTTATTGTCTTTATGTTATTTTCTGAAATCAATAGCCAATCTGAACTTTTTTGTATTTGAAGCATCAGATTTTTTTTGGAACTATCCAAATTGGAGAATTATACGGAGATTTAGAAGGACTAATAATTCCATCTTCTAATAGTTTATTAATTTGCTTTTCTACTTCTGTTTTTAAACTTTGGGGGTATGGGTAGGATTTTGAATATATGGGATTGTCATCGCATGTCCGGATTTCCGCTTTTATTTTTGTTGTGAATGATAGCTTACCGTCAACTGGCTGAAAAAGGTCCTGAAAATTTGTTAATACTTCTCGTAAATGTTTTCTTTTTGTGTTTTCCAAATGCGAATCCCTAATTTGAATTTGGTTCACTTCCTGTAATTGATGCGCTAATCATGGAATAGAATTTTTATTAATAATTATTAAATTATTTTTTGTATCAATAATCGCTTCCATTTCTTTCAATGTATCATGTCCAATTATTGCGTCAAATGTTTTTAGTTTTTCCATGTGGTAAAATTTGACATTAATGTTAGAAAAGGGTTTGAAAAGTTTTGCCTGCGAATAATTACAAATTTTTATACTTCCGCCAATAGAAGATACATAAAAAGGATTAATCACTGAATGTGATATTTTTACAAATTTTAGATGAATAAAATTTTTATTCGATCCAGTGTCGACTAATATTTTCAATGGTTTATCACGATTACCATAATATAAAAAATATGGTAACGCAGAAGTTACTCTAAAAAATTTAATTCAGCTACATCTTATGTAGAAGTTTGTTCATATTCTTGAAAATCTGTATTTGCACAATATCTTTCTAATGACATAGTATTATTTTCTTGTTGGTTTATGTCTTCCTCATCATATGTTATTGTTTCAATATTGAATTGTTTTTTTCACAGTGATTGCATAGCCTTTCTATATGAGAAGGGCAAAAACAAAACGTGTACATCTAGGATTTTTTTGGTTTGTACAGAAAGTTAAATGTTCTCCTAAGTGTTCAAATTCTGCGGCGGCCAGTAGTCGGTCGTCACACGTTTTCGCTCGAGACGTAAGATATATGGCACTCTTTGAAGGGTCATATAAATTGTATGAACTTTGCGTCTGCTTAGCGGTTCAAATTGAACTGTTAGGCGGAGATGGCAATTCAGTTTGAACTGCTTTGAGCACTGATGAGCCGAAGGGCGAAAAGCGAAGAAATCGGAAAGGTAGAAACCGCGTGTTTTGACATCATTGGGAACACTGTGCATTGGTTGTATTGAACAAAAATCTGAATCAGTCGCAAAGCGTATTATTTTTTTTCGTAAACATATTAGTTACACATAGAATATCAGCCTTAGATTGATTCATGAGCTAAATCAATGTTCAAATTTCTTTTCAGTCTGATAATGCATGTTGACTACTTGACTTGACTACCGGGAATTCGCATAACAAATCACAAGTTCAAGATTAGTTTTCCTAGTCATTGGGGGGTCGGGCGATTGCCTGTACCCCCTACCAGCGAAATTCTAGCAACAATTAGTATGTTCGAGCAAATTAAAACTGAACCTATGGGATTTTACACAGCATATCCACCACCACAAGCTAACCAGGCTCCTATAATAACAACTTCACGCTCGGACCAAAATCAGCAATCTGTCATTGCCGTAAATGAGAGTAAATCTGCTATTAATAACAGTTCGCCTGTAATATCCACCCAGCCAGTGAATGTAAGTATCCATTTAAAATAAATAAATTAATAGTGATAGGTAATTTATGTTCCATTGAACAATTTCAATCTTCCACATTTATCTAGAAGTGACACTATGACACTATGAGTAAATTCTTCTAAAATTCTTTTCGTGGGACCTAGCTCCACCTGTATTGAACAGCGCGAACTATTTTCTATCGGTACACCCCTTGTGTTATGTAAACGTTTTTGTACTATTTGTTTTCCCCTCTCGTTTGTCAACACAGATCAGCTGCTTGCAGGGATGCCTGATTTCATCAGGCTTTGTATAATATTTGAAAATGAGTCGTCGCAATAAATTATAATAATATTACATTTGCCTTTTTAGCGATGTTTAAAGGCTCGACGTTGTTCAGAAAAATGACTCCTAAATTACCGATTATTGGTTTGTGGTATATACATAGCTGTAATATTTACTTTTTTTAGTTAGTTTTTCACACGGAATGTTTAAAAAGTTCATTATCGAGCCCGATGTAAAATGAAATTGTAGTCATCTAGGCTATTTTTGATTGTGTTGGTAATTTTCAGCCGAAACAAGGTGGCGGCAGGCCGGAAGCAAGTAAATATCAAAAAAGACATGGATTCGATTTTGTATTGCGTTAAAGGATGAGAAGTAGGCACAATTTTGTAGGGTAAGGGCTCCCTATTCCCTCCCCTTAAAAACCTGATTCATCCACCAAAATCACTACGATTTTTTTCATATTTCTGCTTAATTTGCCTTGCTTCACATTGGGAATTGATTCACATACCTTGGAAATTAAAATAATAATTAAAAAATCAGCTAAAACACTTCTGATATGTTCAGTACTGTGCTCCTAATTTCATCTCAAAGGTTTTATATTCATCCTATCGTTGGTCCTTTATTCATCTCATAAATTAGCAATGTCGACAGCAATCAAAACCAAAATATTGCACTATTACACTCTCAGGTTCAAAATGCCAGAATTTTCGTTAAAAATAGCCTAATGCCAAATATGACACAACACACGATAGTTTAAAAACAGTTAGGAATCATTTCGACGTTTAAAATATTTTGGATCGTTTTGATTACCTTTCGTTTCAAATTTAAAATTTTACTCTGCAGTTAATTTGGAGAACTTAAAAAAAACAAAAAAAGAATTGTTACTATTTAGGCATTAGTCATTCTTAAAACAAAATGCAGGATCAGAGATGCCATTAATACAGATTTATCTGTATTGTATAGATTTTTGCGTTAGCGTTCGTTAAATCAGATTACAGATTTTCTAAATTTAATACAGATTTGTAAAGGTTCATGAAAAGTGAGAAGTAAAACGTTAGACTTTTCTCTCTGAGTATCTATTAGTATTTGATTGCAGTACTTCTTTAAAAGTTTATTAATCAACGGACAAATCACATGTTGAAATGGAAATCTTTTGTGCAGATGTTTGATGATGAACACTGATAATCATTTATATTAAAATTTAAAACCAATTCGAATTTGATTTGAATTTGAATTTGATTCATTTTATTAGTGAAAACAGATAGAGCAGATACATATTTTCTATAAAAAGGCGGGTCAGACATAACTGGATGTCGTGAATACGAAAAAACTGGCACGCTCCCATCACTTTTCCGAATATCAGTTAGTTGATTGATTATATGAATTGTGCAAGCTTTCCCCTTTTTCACTAATAGAGTTTGAAGCGATGCACTTACATTAAAGTACAGATTAGTTACATTAAACAGCTACTATTCTACAGCTATATATTCCAAACTTAAAACAATTCCTTTTTAATTTGCCAATATAGGAGGCTAGGTACGACAAATTTGTAGTTTATTTTTATTGAAGCTATGAAGTTTAAAGATATCTGATTCTTCTCGAAATTTCAGTACGAAACAATTGCAATGGACTGGTCTGAAATGTATCGACGATCTTCGGTATGCAAGTCATTTTAATAATAATAATGATAATAATAATAATAATAATACAGATTAATCTGTACATATATGAATGTATAAATAAAGTACAGATTAACCTGTATATATGGCAACCCTGTATCACACGACCCATACTAGTATAAAGATGTGTTCAACATCATCACATTCGCTTTCGCATTGCCGTTCGTAATTGAATGTGTTAGTGACGGTACAAATCTGACTTTTTCCGGTTTTCGGTGCCATCTAGCTGACGGTGTCTCGTACGTTCAGAGTAGCTGCTTTAACTTAAATGACGCTATTTCTCACATCACATTTCATTTTTTAGCTGCTACTGGTGAGACGATATAAAAGAGAGAGTTAGTATAGCAGCAGCCAGTAATACTGAATTGGCTGTCGAGCTGTTAACAGCATCTTGTGGATTTTTTACGCAGAAACACGCACACAGGAGGAAGAGTTAAAGGCAAGGCAAAGTCCCGCTCGAACCGTGCTGGTCTGCAGTTTCCAGTTGGCAAAATCCATCGTCTGCTCCGGAAGGGATGTATGTATGTATGCACTTGCGTATATGTGGATAGTATTGTGAAAAATATTGATTAAGAGCTTCGAGAAAAACATACACAACTATTGCGTCATGTTCCTTTCAATCGGAAATAATTACTAATGTTTTATTATCGATTTTGTTCCAATGAAAGCTAGTTATGGCGTTTTGAATAACGAAGGCGTAATTGTCCGCAAAATCGCAAATTATTAAACTTTCGTCACTCTTCAAATTTTTTTTTCTCATTTTAAAAATATGAAGGTTGTTTTCGAGCAATGAAAGAATGCATGGGCAGCTCAGCCGTAGCCGAAGCAGGAAAAAGTCAACGCCGGAGCTAGGATCGGTCGGATCTGCATAATGCGGATAGCCTTTTAAGCCCGAGCGAATTGCGCTGCGGTACACTGCGCGCGTGCGGGTCGTATTTGAAAAATTCACTGCTCCGAAAGTATTGATCTTTCCACTCTAAAACTTTGCCAAGATTGAGTTAAACCTCTAAGGCTTCGTTTTTCAACAAAAAACATAAAGAAAAAATTAGGCCCATGTTAGAATTTTTATAATTTGTTTATTAATTATTAACTTTTTTCATTTTATTAACTTCAAAAGTTGTTGGAAATCGCTAAGGAAAAGACGCACATTTCATGTCTTGGACGAATTTTTGTATCTTTATTAGATTTTACAGTATAGACTGTTGAAAAAAGGTTCTATTTTGAAAACGCGAAATTTCAAAAAATCATATCTCGAAAATTCCACGTATCATATTGAAATAAAAAAGAACTTGTCAAACATTTTCGAATTCCTTACGGAAAACAGAGGTTGTAGGAAAATAAAAATTTGAGTGGCTGATTTTGCGTGGAATGCTTCATATATATATATATATATATATATATATATATATATATATATATATATATATATATATATATATATATATATATATATATATATATATATATATATATATATATATATATATATATATATATATATATATATATATGTATATATATATATATATATATATATATATATATATATATATATATATATATATATATATATATATATATATATATATATATATATATATATATATATATATATATATATATATATATATATATATATATATATATATATATATATATATATATATATATATATATATATATATATAGATATGTATATATATATATATATTTATATATATATATATATATATATATATATATATATATATATATATATATATATATATATATATATATATATATATATATATATATATATATATATATATATATATATATATATATATATATATATATATATATATATATGGAGCATTCCACGCAAAATCAGCCACTCAAATTTTTATTTTCCTACAACCTCTGTTTTCCGTAAGGAATTCGAAAATGTTTGACAAGTTCTTTTTTATTTCAATATGATACGTGGAATTTTCGAGATATGATTTTTTGAAATTTCGCGTTTTCAAAATAGAACCTTTTTTCAACAGTCTATACTGTAAAATCTAATAAAGATACAAAAATTCGCCCAAGACATGAATGTGCGTCTTTTCCTTAGCAATTCCATAAAACAACTTTTGAAGTTAATAAAATGAAAAAAGTTAATAATTAATAAACAAATTAAAAAAAATCTTACATGGGCATAATTTTTTCTTTATGTTTTTTGTTGAAAAAAGAAGCCTTAGGGGTTTAACTCAATCTTGGCAAAGTTTCAGAGAGGAAAGATCAATACTTTCGGAGCGTACCGCAGCGCAATTCGCTCGGATACGGGCTTAAAAGGCTATCCGCATTATGGTCAAACCGCATTCCATCGCCGATCTTTTTTCGCTCTTCGGTTATGACTGAGCTGCCGGCGTGCGCATGTATAGGTACGCCGGACACGACATAAAATTCATATCTTTGGCAACGATATTCCTCACCGAGCTTTTCGCACCGTTGCAACTGTGTCGGGTCCGGCGTACCTATACATGCGTACGCCCGTGCTCAGCCATAGCCGAAGAGAGAAAAAGTCAACGCCGGCGAGCTCGGATCGGCCGAATGCGGAGTGCCCTTTATGCAGATCCGACCGATCCTAACTCCGGCGTTGACTTTTTTCTGCTTCGGCTACGGCTGAGCTGCCCATGCATTCTTTCATTGCTCGAAAACAACCTTCATATTTTTAAAATGAGAAAAAAAATTTGAAGAGTGACGAAAGTTTAATAATTTGCGATTTTGCGGACAATTACGCCTTCGTTATTCAAAACGCCATAACTAGCTTTCATTGGAACAAAATCGATAATAAAACATTAGTAATTATTTCCGATTGAAAGGAACATGACGCAATAGCTGTGTATGTTTTTCTCGAAGCTCTTAATCAATATTTTTCACAATACTATCAACATATACGCAAATGCATACATTTTTCTGACGGCGCTCCTCAGCAATTCAAAAATGTAAAACACTTTGCGAATATTTTTCATCACGAGCCGGATTTTCATCGTTTTGCCCAGTGGAATTTTCACGCGACAGCTCATGGAAAAGGGCCATGCTGGAGGAACTATCAAAAGAATAGCACGTCGCGCCAGTTTACAAATGATCAATGATTGTCAAATTTTGACCGCGAATGAATTGTACGAGTGGAGTAGGAAAGCATCTTCTCTACCCAATATTTCAGTCATATACAAATGTTCGGAAGATTATGTAAAAGCAGAGAAATTTCTTAAAAATCGTTTCGAAAAATGTAAAACCATTTCTGGAACACAATCGTTTCACTATGTTGAGCCGCACGGAGACCAGGTATTAAAAATGAAAGTTTTCTCTTCCCAGGACACGTTTGAAGTATTGAGTTTTTGTAAACCAGAAAAACCAAATCATAGAAAAATTGCAACTGTGCAAAAGCTTTATGTCACCATTATTTTATTAATCAAGTAAATCCTCGTTTTCTGTCTGAAACGTTGCTAACAATAAACTGACAAATTTAGGATTCGATCTGTGGCACGACATGTGTCGACAAGTTAAGCCCGTATCCGAGCGAATTGCGCTGCGGTATGCTCCGCGCGTGCGGGTCGTTTTTGAAAAATTCACTGCTCCGAAAGTATTGATTTTTCCACTTTGAAACTTTACCAAGATTGTGTTAAACCCCTAAGGCTTCTTTTTTCAACAAAAAATGGAAAAATATTAAGCCCAAGTTTCAATTTTTTTTTATTTGTTAATGATTTATTAACTTTTTTCATTATATTAACTTTAAATGTTGTTTTATGGAATCGCTTATTTGAAAGCTAAGGAAAAGACGCACATTTCATATCTTGGAAGAATTTTTGTATCTTTATTAGATTTTACAGTATAAAATGTTGAAGAAAGGCTCGTGTTGAATATTTTCGAGTTCTTTACCGAATATATTTTATATATATACATATATATATATATATATATATATATATATATATATATATATATATATATATATATATATATATATATATATATATATATATATATATATATATATATATATATATATATATATATATATATATATATATATTTATATATATATATATATATATAAATATATATATATATATATATATATATATATATATATATATATATATATATATATATATATATATATATATATATATATATATATATATATATATATATATATATATATATATATATATATATATATATAGGAACCAAGAATAGAAGGATTTTTGCGAACATTTTTAATTTAATGTCATTTTAATGTTGACTTCTCGAGTACTAGAATGTATAGCGATCGTCTCCCCGGGCACGAACTTTTTCAGAGGGGCCGGAAATTCGAAAATCATATTTTGGGAATTTTTGTTTGCTCGTTCAATCCTACAAAATAGAGTTGAGTCGTTTTTTTTGCTCATTAAACGAAGGTGGCCCGTATTCAAACTCCCCCGTTTTTTTTCTCTCGGCGGCCCTGCATGCGGATTTCATGCAGGATACAGATTTAATACATATTGGCCAAACTTAATAGGCTAAGGGCTCCCTATTTCATCTCAGCTCAAATTTCTATCTCATTCCTTCACCTCATAACTTTGAACCTCAATCATATCTTTAAACGTACCTGAACAAAACTGTGGAACAATAAAAACATTTATTCTAGGTTTTGCCACACTTTCCAATTGAAAAAAATAGTTAATAAGCCTTCAACGATCGCTTTTTTTCTTTTAAAATAAACTCACTTTTTGATTTTTTAATCACTTTCGTCTGAAGTTTTACAATTCATCATGTTTCTGTATATTTACTAATCGATTCGTCTCAAAACACGATCACTATTTCACATAATTACACAACTATTCAATGTTGGATGACTTTATAGTTAGTAATGTTCACTTTCCACTTGTTTATTCAACGATTAAAGACTTCTGAAATTACCTGATAAGCAATAAAAGCAATGAACAATATGAGATGAAAATTTGCACTTAATTCACTTGATTGCCCATTGTTTTCATCTCATTTCGTATCGCAAAGGTTGCCAAGTTTTCTCATAATGTTAAATAAATTTTTTTTTCTTCTTTAAATTATCATCAACAAGTATTTTTTGGTGTCCATGACATTAGTTTAATTATATCATTGATATTTATATATAAATAAAACTGTTTCCGATTCTAATATTACCAAATAGAGCGTGTTAAATACTAATCAAATAACCATTGTGGCAAATCTAGTAGCACTAGTTTTTTTCCGCTATACGTCACCATAACACTGTTAAATGTGTGTGTTTAATCGGCTGTGCACAGAGATGCCAGATATTTTAATAGAAAATATGTATCTGCTCTATCTGTTTTCACTAATAAAATGAATAAAATTCAAATTCAAATTGGTTTTAAATTTTAATATAAATGTTTATCAGTGTTCATCATCAAACATTTGCACAAAAGATTTCCATTTCAACATGTGATTTATCTGTTGATCATACTAACTGATAATCCATTTAGAATTCTTCGTTAAGTATAGTTTGTTTATTTTTTTGGTAAATCATTTTTTTTTAAGTTTTCTCCACATTGTTTAGATTTTAATTAATTCTTCGCATATCGTTTGGACATGAGGCACTGGCTAGAGCGCTGCACTGGATGATTTATAAGATTTGGGATTTACTGGAATCCGCGCCACTACGAATCACATATTCGCGATAAGACAAGTACTCCAGAAGTGTCGTGAATACAATGTACCCACGCATCACCTATTCATTAACTTCAAAGCGGCATACGACACAATCGACCGAGAACAGCTATGGGAGGTCATGCACGAATACGGTTTCCCGGATAAACTGACGCGATTTAGCAAAGCAACGATGGATAGAGTGATGTGCTACGTCCGAGTATCTGGGACGCTCTCGAGTCCCTTCGAATCTCGGAGAGGGCTACGGCCAGGTAATGGACTCTCTTGTATCGTGTTTAAGATTGCTTGGAAGGTGTGATTCGTAGAGCGAGGATCGACATGAGTGGCACGATCTTACGAAAGTCCGTACAACTTTTTGGCTTTGCTGACGATATTGATATTGTAACACGTAACCTTGAGAAGATGACGAAAACATACATCGGACTGAAAGCTGAAGCTTGGCGTATCGGATTCGCCATAAATGCGTCGAAAACAAAATACATGAGAGGAAGACGCCTCCCACCACGAATATTGATAGACGGTGACGATATCGAGGTGGTTGACGAGTTTGTGCATTTGGGCTCACTGTTGGCAGAGGACCAACGCGCCCTCAGTGTTTTCGAAGGAAAGGTACTGAGGACCATCTATGGCGGAGTGCAGATGGTAGACGGAACGTAGAGACGGCGTATGAATCGCGAATTGTAACAGCTGCTGGGAGAACAACCCATTGTACGGACAGCTAAAATCGGACTACGATGGGCTGGGCATGTCATAAGGATGTCGGACGACAGCCCAATGAAAATGGTTCTCGAATCTAATCCGAATGGTACAAGAAGGAAAGGAGCGCAGCGAGCAAGGTGGATCGATCAAGAGGTAGGGTGATCTTAGAAGCGTCCGTGCCTTGAGTGGCTGACGACGAGCAGCCATAGACCGAGTTATGTGGAGACGTATTCTTAATATAGCAAAGCTCACCCCAGGCCTATAGCTGTTAGGTAAGGGCAAGTAATAGAAATACGGAATAGGAGTGAATGCATCATATTTTACGACATACAAAAACGCTCCATTAATTACCCTTTAACAGTTTGATGGTTAATCAATAACATATCCTGTCAGATACCATTATATCTCCGTAAACAGATATCACAGCTATTTGATCTTCGAACTTGATCAATTGCCCGACAGTAGCTTTCAAACGAGCCTAAGTTTGTTAAAATCGCTTGAGCCATCTCTGAGAAAATTAAGCGGTAAAAATATCTTCGAAAAGTGCACTGAGTCGAACTGAGTCGAATGGTTTATAACTCTATGGGTACTCGAGGCTTCGTTCGAAAGTCAGGTTTTCTAGCAAATCTAATACCTTTCTATTGAAAAAGGCAAAAATAATAGTACAACAGGAGATCTTTCTAATCATATGAATTACAAATTTCAAGAAATAAATAACACTTACACATTACTCTTATCAAATCCTCAGAGGAGTAAAAGATCTATTGAAACACAAGGCAGTGCAATGAAATTCATAACAAGAAATCTTGAAGCAAACGATATGCGAAGAATTAATTCAAATCTGAACAATGTGAAGAAAACTGAAAAAAATTTGATTTACCAAAATAATGTGCATGTGCAGCTCAACCATAGCCGAAGCAGAGAAAAAGTCAATACCAGAGAGCTCGGTTCGGTCGAATCGACCTAATGCGCCTTTAACTTATCGACACATGCCGGGCCACAGATCGAATCCTAACTTTGTCAGTTGATTGGTAGCAACGTTTCAGTTGAAATCGCGGTGTAAAAATAAATTCAAAATTCAAAAATCATTCCTGCAATCCATTAAATTTTGAGACTAATCTTAGCAAATATCAAAAACATTCATTACGTCGGGTTTCTTCTTCCCATCTTGAGAAATTCGATTTTTTGCAGAAACTTTGCGAATGTTTTTCATCACAAGCATGATTTTCATCGTTTTGCACAGTGGAATTTTCACGCGACAACTCATGGAAAAGAGTCATGTACCGGTGCTGGAGGAACTATCAAAAGAATGGCACGTCGCGCCAGTTTACAAATGATCAATGATTGTCAAATTTCGACCGCAAATAAATTGTACGAGTGGGCTAGGAAAGCATCTTCTCTACCCAATATTTCAGTCATATACAAATGTTCGGAAGATTATGTATAAGCAGAGAAGTTTCTTAAAAATCGTTTCGAAAAATGTAAAACGATTTCTGGAACACAATCGTTTCACTATGTTGAGCCGCACGGAGACAAGAAATTAAAAATGAAAGTTTTCTCTTTCCAGGACACGTGTGAAGTATTAAGTTTTTGTAAACCAGGAAAACCAAATCATAGAAAAATTGTAACTGTGCAAAAACTTTATGTCACCATTATTTTATTACTCACGTTAATTTTTTATCCCAATTTTTTTCTGCCTGAAACGTTGCTAACAATAAACTGACAAATTTAATATTCGATTTGTGGCGCAACATGTGTCGACAAGTCAAGCCCGTATCCGAGCGAATTGCGCTGCGGTACGCTCCGCGCGTGCGGGCCGATTACAACGATGGCTGAAAGGCGAAGCCTTCAAGTCAGTACGGTACTACTTATTAAGTCCTGCATCAGTTTCTGATGTCATTAGGACACTTCAGACACCCTACGGTAGACCTGAAATCAATATTAATAAGTTGATTAGGAATTGTCCTACTCCAAACAGTGAACGGCTAGAGACGCTCATCGAATTCGGTTTAACCGTAAGAAATCTAACGCAACATCTCATCTCAGCAGGCCAACATGATAACCTCTCCAATCCCGTTCTTCTGCAAGAATGTTAAGCAGCAGTGGGCTCATTATTTGGCTCATCATTCCGCACCCACGCTGAAAGTATTTAGTGATTTCATGTCGTCAGTGATAGAATCCGTTAGCAAAGTGGTATTGTTTGTAGGAAATCGTGGTAAACCGGGAAAGAGTGGACCTATGGAGAAAGGTTTCCTGCATGCTCACAGTGAAAATACGGTATCACCGAAGAAGGCTAAGAAAGGAACAGATTCTCCGAGAAAATGCTTAGTTTGTTAAAGAGGAGACCATCGCATCAGAGACTGTGCAAAATTCAAAGAGAGTAGTGTTTCCGATCGATTGAAAGCCATCCATTCTTTGAAATTGTGTAGAACCTGTTTGAATACACATGGCCTTCGAACATATCGTAGTACTGAACGATGCGGTATAAACGGGTGTCAGTTCCGGCACCATTAACTGCTTCATGCAGAAATACAGAATAAATCTACTTCTGCATCTCTTGAGAATCTTGCCTTTCATCATTGTGGACAATCGATATTATTCCGGATAGTTTCTATCACCATTCACGACAAAACAAAATCCGTGAATACTTTCGCTTTTCTCGACAAAGGGTCGTCGACAACGCTTGTTGAAAGACTTGAAAGACAACCGAAAAGATTGGCATCGAAGGACAGAACGCTCCTTTGTGCTTGAAGTGATATGACCCGTTCGGAAGACGAATCTCAGGTGGTCACATTAGAAGTTTCACAGCGTGGCGGACGTAGGCGATATCCACTGAGAAATGCCCGGACGATAAGTTGTCTCAATCTTCCATCGCAAACCGTACGTTTCGATGCACTACAACGTGAATATGGGTGAATAGCCTATATTGCCGCGCAGTCCGAGCGACGTGCGTCGAAGATTAGAGGGGTGTTTCTTTTTCACAATTAGAAAATAATAAATTTGTTTCTTCTGTTCATCTTTAAACTTCTATTTACTTCTGTTTCTTCACAATTAACAGCACGGTTCTGTTTTCATGCCCTTACACAAGGGCAGCAAACTCTTCACAGAAAAACCGTTATGCCGAGAGCCGCGAATCAAAACCACTGTCGCTATGTCAATGACAGTGACCGGTGCGCGTGAAAAGATATTATTATTTTTTGTTTGTTACTACTCGTCGCGGTTACGCTGACGTGAAGGCTTGCCTGAAAGGTGACGAGTTTTTCCTTCACGGCTGGGTTGCTGACCTTGCAATGCTGCAAGGTCAATGAGATTCAATGAAAGACTTTGGTGAGGGCGCTGCATGCTCCCTTACTTACGGAGCTTGATGTTACCAGAAGGGTTATCATCAAGTCGACTGCGTTGGTTTACATTAATAGGTTCGTGGGTGGGTCACAAAATTGTTGTCTGTGTAATTACGGATTTCTAACTCGTTTTTTAAGAAGAAATGAAAAAAACCTTATTTTTTGTTATTTTAATTTTACTAACTACGTGATATACTTTTCTTAACCTTACGCTTATCCTTGTGTGTGTGCTTCTCTGTTGCGCCATCCTATTCCATGGTATGCTTCTATCGTTGCTTTATCTGTGGGGTGATCGAACGGTTACTAGTCTCGGACCCTGGGTACCACATCGTTTTCATTCCTAATAGCTCGTTGGCTTCTCGTTGATTAGTCATGTATTGGTATTCTGTATTGTTGCTTCTCATCAAGGCTTCTCGTTGATTAGTCGCTCGCTTCATTGAATATAGTTTAGAATTATTTGTTGTCTTATTTGAGTTTTGGGCATCATCGTTCCGAAAGAGGTGATGAAACTTCTTCGTTGGGTGCAATGTGTTGAGGCTCCTAGCAGCTATTTCATTTGATTTCGTGGTTGTTTTTTCGTAGTGTTTTTAGTTTTCCACGTATTAATACGCTTTGATTTCCATATGTTTGTTTATGGTATTCAGTTGAGCTTGGTGATGCTCACTGACTTAAATGTGGGGTAGCAATTTGTAACGTTGTGGCATACTCACGCAGGTCATCTTTAACTGTGTTGACTGTCACTAAATTTCTGTTTGAACTGTTAGTAGAATATTCTCACTAACAGTACTGTTGTTGTACCGTTGAATTCCACTATGACAGGTGCAGGCCGACTAACCGTCTTTGTCTGTGGAAAGAAAATTGTTATTAAAGTTGCGGCTTGCGAATGCTTGTTTCACAACTAGCTTCTATGCCGTATTCATTTTAATGGTATCTTACCATCCTCGCCTCCATAGCTTCAGAAGTCGTCCTTCCGTTCTATGACTGGAATAGTTTCTAAACTGGTCGGTTGTCTAGTATCTATGCCACAGCTTCTCTCCCCGACTACCCGAGCTGGTTCTTCCGGCGTGTATTCCTGTTCACCTTTCTAAAAATAGACTTAAATCTGGGTTTTAATATTTTTCCAATAATAACAGTAACCCATAAAGTAACTTAGATTCTAATTCCGTGCTGAATGTGTTGTCTTCAATCAAAATTTTTTTTTTTCGTTTTATTATATTTAGAATTATTCCCCTTTATGCTGCCAATTCCTATCTCTCTGTTTCTTGAGGATTCCAATATTATTAGTTTGTTAATGACAAAGTTTTCATATATATATATATATATATATATATATATATATATATATATATATATATATATATATATATATATATATATATATATATATATATATATATATATATATATATATATATATATATGTATTTTTTTATTCTTTGGTATATAATATTATAATTATTTGTTGTATCTTTCTTTCATTGTGTTTTCGAAACTTTTACATGTCCATATTGTCGTATTTGTATTTTTTCGACATCTTAATTTGAGTGCGTAATTTGCACTTTAGAAATCCTCACTTCATTCATATGGTACGCATCTCCTTTTCTTTCATTCCGGGGTCGCGATCTATTTTTTATTTTTTGGCATTAAAAATGCCTTACTCTTCACTATATGGGGCCGGGTGTCAATTAAAAGTTTCGAAAATAGTCGCGTAACCTTTTTGTGTTATAATTTTGAACATTAATAACTCGGTCATTTGTTGATGGATTGTTATAATTTAACAACCAATCGATTCGGAAACTTTTAACTTAAACATGTATGACGACGTCGTTTCAGTATTTCAATAGCATACTATTGAAAAAATGGTTGGAATCGACCTATGTTTTCATCCACCAATCCCTGTTGTACAAAATGACGTCAACTTCTTATTCGGCATAGGAGGCTTTGCATCATGCATGAAAAACGCCGCATCGTTCTGCGTAGTATGAAGAGAAATCTATAAATATAGGCTGCACAATATTTCTTTGCCTAGTTGATGTTTGACTGTGAATGAAACAAGTAGCTCGTCCAGTGAGCTGATGACTGAATTGTATATGCGTTCACTTGCTGGATTGTCGGTTTTGCATTGTGTGTTGGTGAAATTGGTGAAAAACCGAATCAGCGTGGTTACCGATTCTTCTGGTATATCCCATGTATTTAGAAAATATTTGGTCGATTTTGCCATTAAGGCTGTGAACCATTTCGCGGTTAATTTTAACTTTTGGTTAAAATCTGACACTCGAGTTGTTAATTTGATGTTGTCAAAAATAACCCTGCTCGAGAGCATGGTTATTTTTGACAGATCGGTAGTTATTTTCCAACACTGAAAAAAATCTCGCAATGAAAATTCTAATACTAATTCTTTAGTTGAAATTATTTCCAGAGGAAAATAAACCCAAATAACTTTCCGTCTGTCAAATTTTGAAATGGGCCACAGTTTTAGTCAAATTTAACTACTCGACACCAAATAACCACTCAAGTGTCAGATTTTAACCAAAAGTTAAAATTAACCGTGAAATGGTTCACAGCCTAAAAATGCCTTACACTTCGCTTCCCGAGGCTGGGTGTCAATTTAAAAATTTCTCTGTCATAATTTTGAACGCTTATAACTCAGTCATTTGTTGATGGATTTATATAATTCAACAACCAATCAATTCGGAAACATTTAACTCAAACTTATGAGATAACGTCATTTGAATATTTCAATTGCATACCATTGAAAAATAGGTTTGAATTGAGTATTTCATTTTGGTTCTCTGGTAACTATCAGGCCAATTTAGAATTATCGGTGATAGATTTTCTGCGTATCTAATTTGCAGCGCTTGTTCCTCGATGATTTGTTAATGGAATTTCCTAATTTAAATGATTCCAAAGCTTCAATATTGTAAGCTTAAAAATGCTTTAATTTGTCAACGGATCGGTTTGCATACTTAAATATCCATTTCCATACGAACAAAACGTGACAATATGACTGAACAAGTTGTTGTCCCATCAGGAATTAAACGCTTCAAAAGATTCAAAATTAAATTCTGAAACTTATCTAAAAGCGGCTTCCTCGGTTTAGTAGTATAAACGAGTTCCACAGCCTCACATATACAGTACAATTATATGCAATATCGTATAGTATCAAAGATAAACTCAAGGTTAGTTTACCTGCGATTTTACATGTATCGTTTGAATAGGAACCCTCGTAGAAATTGGTTAACCGCCAGTTTCAGCTTATTATTATTTGCTCCAAATAATGGCTACACGCGTTGTAACTATGACAATGTTCATTCATGTGTTAATAACATCAAGTTACAATATTAACAAAATTTCGGAATTTTGTTTCGTATCCATTCCATATATTCCTAATATGCCAAAGCGAAAATCAATGTAAGTAACTAAATGTTTTTTTCACATGTTTTCCTCCTCGTATTGTTGCCATATTATTTACCGACACTTTCCGAAGATTATCGACGATTTTGAAGAAGTATTAATTAAACTACACTATTACTGAGTTTACTGGTACAACATTTTTCGTTAAAATAAATAAAATCTTCTCTTGGATCGATTAACTATTTATAAAATTAATAAGTTTGTACGTTTCTCGAAAATTATTATCATAAAATAAAATAGTTTCATTTGTTCAGGTTTAAATCTTTAGGTTGTTTGTATCTAAAATTGAGCTTTCAAGTAACTTTGAATTCATCATAATTGATTTCTATTTAAAGGACGTTATTCAAAAACCTAACAATGTAAAAATTTGTGGAAAGGGATCAAAATTGAATAGAATCAATTATCAAGAAAGAATTTAATTGTCAATTTTATCATTCGCTAACAATCTATGCGCTTAAACTAGAGCCAGTTTGTAATTAGTCAATTGAATAAGTTTTTAGTTTAGTGTATCATCATCATTATCATCTTTATTTTCGTATTAACTATGAAGACACTAGAAACGTTCCATTTTTAATGTTGTTGCGCTCGGTCGTGTCTTGAACACAACCCTCTAATTTTTTTGTTCGAAGTATTCTTTTAGTGTCTTTTCAGTGTTAGTTTTATGTTATTTAATGGTAAACCATAGAAATTCTCCTTATTTATAAATTTTTTTTCCGTATTCTATACCATTATGTTTACCTCCCGAAAACACATTTATCTCACATCTATAATCTTCCTCTTCAATTTAACGTTTTTTTTAATATTTTGACCAGCTCGATATTTCTGTGTATGACATGATTCCCATGTTTATAATGTATTTGAATTTTCTTGATTGGTTAGCTCATCTAGGATCATTAGAATCGTCATCTTTTCCCATTTTTTTCACTTTGTATTACTTCAACTATATGTTTGATTTTCTTAGGATATTCCATTTTTGTTATATCAATATAGCTTGCCCTTGTTGTCCGCATTATGAATTTCCCCAGCGATTCATTTTTTTTTCATTTCACAATTGTTTTCATTATGTTCGTTTGTGCATTGCCTTTTTAACAGTTGTAATATCTTTTTGCTCGCATTTATGTTTTTCTCGTGTTAGAATTGATTCATTTCGACTTTCATCGTACATATTTCACTGATATTTTTCCCTTCTTGGTATATATTCTATGTTTTTATCTTATCGAGTGTTTTCTTTACACTTGGGGTTTAAGTTTTCCGTTGAATTCTTATGTCGACGTACTCCTCTTTATAATATTGTTTCTTTTTATTTAGTTTTCCGGAGAAACTCTTGATACAATATTAATTTTCGTGTATTACTTTGTAATTATCTGCCATTCGTTTGAGTTTTTATCATACAATTCTTTGCGCTTTTGTTTAGACACAATTAAATTCTCCCGCGCTTGATGATGAAGTCGTTTAAATTGTGATCGCATTTCATTGACGAAGCCCTCATAGTACAGATCATCGCTATCGTATTTGTAAACGGAGTTTGGAATGTTCGCTCGTCTACCGTATAATAACTCGAACGATGTATAACCCGTTGAGAAATTCACAGTTGTATTATTTTCGAAACTGAAGAATGGGAATAATTGGTCCCATGTTTTCGGTTCGTTTCCTATGTATTGTCCTAGATAGGTTTTCAATTCCCTATTTGATCGTTCCAGTAGGTTTGCTTGTGAATGATATGTACTAGTAGTAATCTTTTAATTTTTAAAATTTTACATACATTTTTTATAAGAGAACTAACAAAGTTGGTTCCATTATCTATTACTTAATCGGCGGGTGTCCCATATTTACATATATCATTACTTACGAAGGTTTGCGCGACCGTGGCACTCTCTTGAATTTCCATCGGTGCTACAATTAAACATCTAGTCATATCGTCTTGCATGACAAGTTCGTATCTATTACCCCATTCTGACTCCGATAATACTACTATGTCCATATACAAATTTTCGAATGGTTCGGACGATGTCGTAGTAATTTTCATTATAATTTTGTTTGATCGACCGATTTTATTTTTTGGTACGAGCTACATTGTTTAACATAATTTTCAATATCCTTTCGCATATTAGTCCAAAGGAATAGCGGACTCAATCTCTTCATCATTCGTTTGTTTCCAGCATGTTCACCTAGAGGAGCATCATGGAATTCTTTCCATATGGTTTCGCGGTCTTCGCGCACCCACATCCTGTCCTTTTCCGGTGCGTGTAGTGAATGTGAATTAGTGAAGGCATCTACTAACCCATCTATTAGAATTCTTGTGTCGGTTATTGATCTACTCGAGCCGCTTAGAACCAATCCCCATACTTTACGATCTGGAATTGAAAATATTTTTCCATTCAGATAGTCCTTCAAACCGTGTGGTAGGTCTACCAGTTTGGCTAATTCTTTATACGCTGATCTACTGTTTACTACTATGAAAGTATCATCAAATTCGCTTTCACTAGCTTTATGTTGTGAAAATTTCAGTAGAACAAATTTGATGTCATTATTATTCTTGCTTGTTTCGTATTCTTCGAAATACGAGAGTGCTCCCAAATCTTCCGCCCCATCCAAAGTTTACGTTTTCTAATCCGTCCATGTGCGGATTCCACTCTGACTTTTGTTTGTTTTTAAATAGCGTAAATAGGACTCGAGCTGCTCGGGCAGTCTAGATAAAAAGTCTGCACAACATTGTCTTTGCCTTGTTTATAGCGAATGTCCATTTCCAACCCCTGTAGTATCAGACGTAGACGCGTTAGCGTAGGCGAAGTTTCTTTTAAATGCCATATTGAAATCAGCGGTCTATGATCAATGTATACAATAAATCTCTGATTATAAATAAAATGTTTGAAACGGTTCCCTGCCCAAACGATGGTTAACAATTCTTTTTCAATCGTATGGTACTTTTTTTCAGCACCCACTAGACCTCTGCTTGCATGTGAAATGGACCTATCGATCGATTTTTCATTAGAGAGTACCGCTCCAATAGCGTACTCGCTTGCATCTGTCGTGATCACGAACGTATCTTTATAGTTCGGTCTAACTAACAGCAAAGACATCATATTAACAAGATATCCAGCTCTCACATTTCCCGAAAAAATCTTTGGCAACATCCTTTTTTGCGACCATGGCGCCCTCAGGCGAGTCCGCATCGAATCACTTACATAGAAGTAGGGGAGAGAAATGTCAAATTCGTACGCGCCAAAATAGCAGCACGGCGCACCAATACAATTGATATTACATGTTGAATGAGACGCCGTGCGATGGCGTTGCTGAACTGAAGATTGAGATCGCTCCAAGCTGACAGGGTCTGCTAACAGTGTGTCAGAAGTTAAAAAATTTCGCAATTCCTCGAAAGATTTTTGACACTCTTCTGCCCAAGTAAACTTAACATTCTTTCGCAAGGGATCGTTCAATGGTTTACGTTTCTCTGCTATGTGAGTTATGAATTTTCCATAGAAATTTACAGTTCCTAAGAATGACCGAATACCTTTGACTGTTTTTGGTGCCGCCATGTCTTTTATTGTTTTTATATTTTCCTCCATAGGACGAATTCCTTCTTTGTCAATTACATGTCCTAAATACTTTATTTCATTTTTCAAAATTTGGCATTTACCTGGCTTGACTTATAGATTATGTCGGCGGAGAGCCTCTAAAACTTTGTATAAGTTTTCGTTGTGTTCTTCGATGGTAACACCGAAAACAATTATATCATCCAGATAGACGATTGCTTAAACCCCTTCTATCTCATAAAGTACCGTATTCATTAATCTTTGGAACGTCGACGGGCTGTTACGCAAGCCCATAGGCATTCTTGTGAAATCAAAGTGGCTTCTTGGTGTTGAAAACGCTGTCTTGGCTGCATCTTTTGAGTTAATGGGTACTTGGTAATCCTGATTTCAAATCCAAAGTAGAAAAATATTTACTGTTTCCAAGATTATTTAGAATCTCGTAAATTAGTGGAATTGTGCATTCAAGTGGCTTTGTAACTAAGTTTAAAGCCCTGAAGTCAACCACGATTCTATATATCATGTTACCAAATTCATCGTCCTTCTTGGGAACACATAGGACTGGTGCATTCCACGGACTTTTGCTAGGCCTTATGATACCTTGTTTACGCATTTCTTCAATGTCTTCATTAATATGCTTCTTCGTAACTTCTGGAAATTTGTATTGGCACATTTGAAGTGGTCTCAAGTTCATGCACTGCCGCATAAGTGATAGTTAATTTATCCCCCTTTAGATAGAATACATCGCCAAATGATGCCAAGAAACTCTATATCCTTAAAATTGTTCTTTTTTAAATGATTTATATTTAGTGCTTCTAATACTTTATCCGCTCGGTCTCGACCAGTTATTCGACCGTATCCTTTATTTTCCGTAAGAATTACGTCTTGATTTGATTTTCTCTAGCTATAAGATCTTTTCCTTCTTCATTAGTAATATTAGTCCCACAACAGGGAAGCATACTATCTGAACGATGGTCGTTTTTGTATATAACACATGGATCAATAAGTCCCGAGACTAACAATGGAAACAACATTTTTTTTGCAAAATTTTATTTTATTCATCAACATAATCACCTTTTAGGGTGATACAATGGTTCCAACGATTTTCCAATTTTTCAATACCATGTTTATAAAAAAATTTATCTTTCGCTTCAAAATAAGCTTCAGTTTCAGCAATGACCTCCTCATTTGAGCCACATCTTTTTCCCTGGAGCATTTTTTTAAGATCAGCATAGAGCCAGTAGTCACTGGGGGCTCAATCTGGCGAGTATGGGGCGTGGGAAAGCAGATCAAAGCCCAATTCGTTCAATTTCGCCATTGTTTTCATTGACTTGTGGCAGGGTGCATTGTCTTGATAAAAAAGGATTTTTGTCGTGAATACGACTTACTTTACTATGGGGTGCCTTTTCAAAATTAGCCATATGGAAGAATGGGCAGAACTTAATCGTGAATATCTCGACTTGTATTAATGGTAGCAACATAATTCTTTCACTATTTCATCAAAAATATGATCAGGAATTTAGGATAATATTTTGAATAGTGTGCGATAACCACAAACAACTCAAAAATAATGTTTTCTTAAAATTTGAAAACAACGCGGAAAACTCTTTACTTTCGCTTGAGTTTTTCGCGCAAGGACGACGATTTTGAGATAGTCAGGCACATATCTTCAACTGAATGCGTATAAAAGAGGGGACCGTGGTCGAAAATCTTTTCGTGCGTTCGGTGGAAGCAGACGTCGTGGGAGTGGAATCATAAACCAGCAGCGACGGAGAATGCACCTTATGCGTGGTTAAAACCTCAAACGCTCAGGTCGCATCTCTCATTCGCTTGCTGGCCATCAATCCGTGCTGGAACTGGATTCTGGAACTGTATTCCGGAACTGATTTGAGTTTCGAAATTGCAGTTCTAGAATTGAAACTGGATTCTGAGTCTGTTATTGGATCTAAATTTAGGTCTTGAACTCAGGGTCCAGTTCTCTATTCCAGACTTCTATTCGGTTCTTTTTAAAACCATAATAATACTCCTAAAGAATTATGCGGAATTTACTTTACTGTACCTTATATAACCCATTTTTTATTCATGGCGAAAAAAAAGAACATCGTCAAATTTTGGCACTCAAAGGGTAGTGATTCGCTCAGAATGTTGTTGGCTGACAATTTCGGCGACATATGTGCAATCGATATTATGCTAAATGGTATAAAAACACTGTTAGTTGTTCTATATATTTCGCCAGATACAACTTACAAAGAGAAGCAATTCTTCATCACACGTAATTTATTTTTATATTCTCGTAAAGTTACACCGATGATCGTTGTGGGGGATTTCAATATAGATGCCTCAAAACAAGATAATATTAAATTTATTGATTTCTTGAGCAAGTATATGAAGCTGGATATGGAATCTGATCCTTCACAAGCAACTACGCTTGGAGGCACATGTATCGATCTTGTTTTTGCTAGGAACTTCAATGTAGAAAGCCGTAGATATATTTCATACTTTTCATATCACAGGCCTATTGTATTATTGTTCAATCCAGCAACTTGAAGTTTCCTTCACTGGAAGATCGTAATCGGTTGTGAACGCTATACCTACACAAACCATATCAGTATCGCACCCACGGACAATAGCCTGCTCAGCCTGGAAACAGATGAAGGAAGTCAGCGGTATCCATCGGAATTCGAACTCAACTCATCACTCTCCATCACGAACGCTTTCATAAAAGGTTCTTTTCAGAGCCACCATTATTTTATTATAAAGAACTATACTGCTTATTTCATAATATTTAATTGCGTTTCAGAATGTTTAATGTAACTAATCTGTAATTTAGTCTAGGCGCATCGTTTAAAATTCTAGTAATGAAAGATGGGGAAGATGCATAATTCAAACAATCGATCAACTACCAATTCGAATTCGGAAGTATAAATAAAGCGTGTCATATTCGTATTCACGACATCCAGTTATGTCTCTGACATTACACACCCGTACTTTTTTTCTCTACATGTGCGGTCGTTTTTTGCGATTTCCTCCTTCAAACCAGTAAGTCAATATAATAATCACTGTTGATCGATTTACCTTTTTCGAGGTAGTCAATGAAAATCACGCCATGCGTATCCCAAAAAACTGACGCCATGACTTTGCCAGCTGACTACTGCGTTTTCGGACGCTTCGGACGGCTTTCGCCAGCTGTGCGCCACTCAGATGACTACCAATTCGACTCTGGAGTTTAGTGATGTATCCATGTTTCGTCCATAGTCACGTAACGACGCAAGAAATCTTTTTTGTTACGAGTAAATAGCGATAAACTGCTTTCTGAATCATCGACTCGTTGCTGTTTTTTTCCATCGCTTGCAATCGCGGCACCCACTTGCAAAAAAACCTTTTTCATACTCAATTTTTCATGAAGGATAGTAAATACACTTCCATATGATATCTGTGTCATCTCAGCAATCTCACGGAGCTTCACTTTACAATCTTTCATTATAATTTTTGTCACTTCACTCACATTTTCCGGTGTAACGGCTTCCACAGGTCTACCCGAGCGTTCCGCGTTATTTGTGTCGGTACGACCACGTTTAAACTCGGCGAACCACCGACAAATCGTTGCTTTTGATGGACAAGAGTCCGGATAACATTTTTCAATCCATTGTTTCGCTTGCACGGTGTTTTTACCCATTAAAAAACAATGTTTTATCAAAACACGAAACTCGGTTTTTTCCATTTTTAAACAAACTACAAAACGACTTTATTCCAACCTCGATAACTCAGCTGTTTCTGGTAGGATCGACTTAAAATTTTGACCCGTTTCAAGCAAAGGTTAGTACTCTAGAAAGACGTGGTTACTGGTTTACTACGAGCTCCATCTCTGGTTTAGTCTCGAGACTTATTGATCCATGTGTTATCATAGTTGTTCTGATACGGTGCAATAATGTTATTATTTTTATTCACTTTTTGGTTCATTTCATATTTATTATGCTTTGATAAACTGCCCTCCAAGACTTCAGCGTTTACGATAATTACTTCATTTTTGTCTTTCTCTACATCAGTTTTAATATGTTTCTTGGTTATTCTCTCTCTACTTGTGGATTTTTGTCGTGAATACGACTTACTTTACTATGGGGCGCCTTTTCGAAATTAGCCATATGGAAGAATGGGCAGAACTTAATCGTGAATATCTCGACTTGTATTAATGGTAGCAACATAATTATTTCACCATTTCATCAAAAATATGATCAGGAATTCAGGATAATATTTTGAACAGTGTGCGATAACCGCAGACAACTCAAAAATTAAGTTTTCTTAAAATTTGAAAACAACGCGGAAAACTCTTTACTTTCGCTTGGGTTTTTCGCGCAAGGACGACGATTTTGAGATAGTCAGGCACATATCTTCAACTGAATGCGTATAAAAGGGGAACCGTGGTCGAAAATCGATCATTGCTTTTCGTGCGTTCGATGGAAGCAGACGTCGTGGGAGTGGAATCATCAACCAGCAGCGACGGAGAATGCACCTTCTGCGTGGTCGCAGGTCGCATCTCTCATTCGCTTGCTGGCCATCGAGGCGAGAGGACCTTGACCAGCAGCAGCAGCGGGAGTTAACCAGCAGCGACGGAGAATGCACCTTCTGCGTAGTTAAAAACCTCAAACGCTCAGGTCGCATCTCTCATTCGCTTGCTGGCCATCAAGGCGAGTACCAGCAGCGACTGAAACTGGATTCTGAGTCTGTTATTGGATCTAAATTTAGGTCTTGAACTCAGGGTCCAGTTCTCTATTCCAGACTTCTATTCGGTTCTTCTTAAAACCATAATAATACTCCTAAAGAATTATGCGGAATTTACTTTACTGTACCTCTACACAACCCATTTTTGTCGTGAATACGACTTACTTTACTATGGGGTGCCTTTTCAAAATTTACCCTCTGAGAGAGTGATAAGTTTCTGATCGTGAATATCTATTGTTGTATCTAATGAATCAACATAATACTTGCGACATGCCGACATGGAAATATGATCACAATTTTATGATAAAATTTTCAGTTTTGTGACATAGTCTCAAATAATTCAAAATTAAACTTTTCTGAAATGTTTGGTATAAACGAGTATCAAAGAGGATAATTCATAAGGCGCGTTTGCCTTTCTCGTATTTTTAAAGCTCATAGCTCAGTGATATGTGAAAGGATTTATATAATCTAACTACCAATAGAATCGAAATTTTTCAATTTAAACGTGTATAGCAAAAGCATTGAAGTATTTCAATAGTACACTATTGAAAAACCTGTCTCATTTGCTCCATGTCAACACCAGCCAATCAGAACGCGTTCTAAGGAAGAGAACAAAATATCTGCTGCTGTACAACAAATCGTCCGGGAAAAATGTTCCGAAAAGTGGTGAATATCGCAGTGAGTTCCTCAATTTGGTCCTTGTGAATGCTAGAAACGAATCCCTACAGCATATTGATAGTTTCTTTCAATAAATTATGCAAATCCGAAATGAAATAATCGACAATAAAATTCTGTATGCGGCTATTTTTATAGCCGTTCGGACCGCCCATTAGTGAGAAAGCTACAAACGAAATCACATAAAAGGAAATCTCTTAACAAAAATTCAATCAGTTTGGATTCAATCGCCACTGCGAGCAGATGTGTTTTGTGTCGTCTGCACGCTTTCGACAAGAGCGATTACGTCACAGCTGCCAGACATTAGCATTGGGAAAAAACAACGGTGGAGAGCATTGCACAATATCAGCCGTTCTAATGGCTCTAAAAGTTTTCTAAAGAACTATTAGGATTTGTTGTTCGAAAATCGTAGGGAAATATCCTCAGTTTACTGCAAATCAAGAACAGTTTGCTTAGATTTGTGCACTTTTGGCTGTGTGAAATTCACAGTAATCGAGATCAAGTGAAGCCTTTTTTTGCAAAAAATGTTTTAGAGTTTAATGTCGTAGAGAATTACGCAATTTGACTCTTCTGAATGCTGGAAACGAATCCCTACAGTATATTGATAGTTTCTTTCAATAAATTATGCAAATCCGAAATGAAATAATCGACAATAAAATTCTGTATGCGGCTATTTTTATAGCCGTTAGGACCGCCCATTAGTGAAAAAGCTACAAACGAAATCACATAAAAGGAAATCTCTTAACAAAAATTCAATCAGTTTGGATTCTATCGCCACTGCGAGCAGATGTGTTTTGTGTCGTCTGCACGCTTTCGACAAGAGCGATTACGTCACAGCTGCCAGTCATTAGCATTAGGAAAAAAACAACGGTGGAGAGCATTGCACAATATCAGCCGTTCTAATGGCTCTAAAAGTTTTCTAAAGAATTATTAGGATTTGTTGTTCGAAAATCGTAGGGAAATATCCTCAGTTTACGGCAAATCAAGAACAGTTTGCTTAGATTTGTGCACTTTTCGCTGTGTGAAACTCACAGTAATCGAGATCAAGTGAAGCCTTCTTTGTTTTTGCGAAAAATGTTCCAGAGTTTAATGTCGTAGAGAATTACGCAATTTGACCTTTCTGAATGCTAGAAACGAGTCCCTCCAGCATATTGATAGTTTCTTTCAATAAATTATGCAAATCCGAAATGAAATAATCGACATTAAAATTCTGTATGCGGCTATTTTTATAGCCGTTAGGACCGCCCATTAGTGAGAAAGCTACAAAAGAAATCACATAAAAGGAAATCTCTTAACAAAAATTCAATCAGTTTGGATTCTATCGCCACTGCGAGCAGATGTGTTTTGTGTCGTCTGCACGCTTTCGACAAGAGCGATTACGTCACAGCTGCCAGTCATTAGCATTAGGAAAAAAACAACGGTGGAGAACATTGCACAATATCAGCCGTTCTAATGGCTCTAAAAGTTTTCTAAAGAACTATTAGAATTTGTTGTTCGAAAATCGTAGGGAAATATCCTCAGTTTACGGCAAATCAAGAACAGTTTGCTTAGATTTGTGTACTTTTCGCTGTGTGAAATTCACACTAATCGAGATCAAGTAAAGCCTTTTTTGCAAAAAATGTTTTAGAGTTTAATGTCGTAGAGAATTACGCAATTTGACTCTTCTGAATGCTGGAAACGAATCCCTACAGTATATTGATAGTTTCTTTCAATAAATTATGCAAATCCGAAATGAAATAATCGACAATAAAATTCTGTATGCGGCTATTTTTATAGCCGTTAGGACCGCCCATTAGTGAAAAAGCTACAAACGGAAATCTCTTAACAAAAATTCAATCAGTTTGGATTCTATCGCCCCTGCGAGCAGATGTGTTTTGTGTCGTCTGCACAGCTAGTTTCGCTTTCGACAAGAGCGATTACGTCACAGCTGCCAGTCATTAGCATTGGGAAAAAAACAACGGTGGAGAGCATTGCACAATATCAGCTGTTCTAATGGCAAATCAAGAACAGTTTGCTTAGATTTGTGCACTTTTCGCTGTGTGAAATTCACAGTAATCGAGATCAAATGAAGCGTTCTTTGTTTTTGCGAAAAATGTGAAAAAGGGGAATGCGTACATAATTCATACAATTGATATTCGGAAGTGTTAAGGAACATGTCAGTTGTTTTCGTATTCACGACATCCAGTTATGTCTCTGACATTACCCACCCGCCTTTTTCATTTCATAGTTATTGTTTGCTTTAGTTGCTTTATTTGGGCACATATTTGGCTTCTCTTTAGTATCATTTACTTCGTTATTTCTTTCATTATTTATGCGGGTTGATATTTCAATGTTGCATCCATTCTTATCTGCAGAACGCATCCCATGAGGCTCAGTTGCGTGTACCTTTTCTTTTCCTGTTACTGGTATATTTGCTACATTAATGCGCTCGTTTGGCACACTTAGGCATATGTACTCGAAATTCTGAGTGACATAAATTGTGTATATCTTTGCTCGGCTCCAATGATTCCAGGAACACACAAATCTTTTACTATATAAAATCTAACTCTGTAATGAGTTTTTCCAATCACCAACGTGACTTTTACTGACCCAATAGTCTGTGATTGAGTTCCATCAAAGCCTGCAATGTATAAATTATCTTTAAAGTTTATTTTCTCTGATCCAATTTTCGCGACAGTATCCCATCTCATTACGTTATAAAACGCTCCAGTATTGAGCAAATACTTATTTTTTTCGTTAGGTCTGTTTGCAGCAGCAACTTTTACAAATAACTGATTGTTTTTAGCACAATCTATTTTTAACATTTCGCGAGGCGGCATACCTTGTTGACATTGCCTCGTGTAATTTTTTGTCGTTTCTGTACATTGCGTACCCTGTGGACTAAGCTTGGTTTGATCATTCGCTTGGTATTTTTACTGTACCTTGACATTGTTAGCTGCTCCGTATTTTGCGACTCTATTCTCCTGTTTCTGATGAGCTTCATATGATTCTGTATTTGGTTCAAAGGTTAGAGGTATTTTCCTTAAGCATATCCAACCTTGGTTATTGTGTATGCTAGTCACATACTTATTCATAAATCTTATTCCCAAAATACCTATTGGAGTCAAATTTTCCACTACGTCAAACTTCGTTTGGAAAATTCTTCCTTCGATGATGAAGTTTAGTTCTACGGTACCTAATGTTTTTCTAATAGTACCTGTTACCCCGGAATATTCTATGACTTCGTTTTCATTAATTTCATATGCTCCCCTGTACTCTGCGCTTCGTCTACTTATCATGTTGCCAGATGCTTTAGTGTCTACCAGCTACTGCATATCGTTATTTGGTTCGTTAGCCGATCTCAATAACATCATAAATTCGTTGTGTGTTGTCTTATGTAATTTGATTCATATCCCTTCTTTGCGTTTTTTGCTGTCATTTTCTTCATTTTCATGTTCACATCACTCTTCATTGGTTTTCTATTAGCATCATTGTTATTCTCCCCGTATCAATCATAATTTTGCATTTGACATGGTTACTTGACTAAATATGCATTCGGGTTTCTAGGTGCTGCATATCTCATTTGATCAGGCATATTCCTAGTCCTGATTTCATTATCATATCTTCGAAATATTTTTTTATTATCGTAAGTCATGCAATTCACCCATAACTGTACTTCATTATTTTCGTGGTGTTTTCTATCACGCCCATTAATTTCCT
The DNA here is from genome assembly GCF_030247185.1 of Malaya genurostris. NCBI lineage: Eukaryota > Metazoa > Arthropoda > Insecta > Diptera > Culicidae > Malaya > Malaya genurostris. The sequence goes on from NC_080572.1 coordinate 129,793,496, forward strand.
CACGAATATTAAGATTGTATCTATTAGGTGGTTTTCTATTATCATACCGATTTATTAAATCGTATTTTTGCTGATAATCATTACCTTTCGTTAGTTCTAAAATTTTGATTCCCCATAAGAACTCTATAGCCCAGCTCTTTTGCCTGAAGTCTGTGTTCAAGTATTTCGATATGTTTTCGTTCTATATCAATTTCTTCTAAATACTCCAGTAACTAATACAATGTCTTTTTTTTTATGGCCTTGTGCCATTCGTTTCAATTCGGCGTTGTATAAGCCCGCTAAGCAATGTAGTCTTAGATTGACTTCCATTGGCGATTCCCGAGCAAAGCACTCTTCATTGTAATTGTCCAACTGCTTATTAATTCTCATTATGCGCTTTTTGTATTTTCCGAATGATTCATTGGGTTCTTGCTGCAAAGTCTCTATTTTTAAAACGACGTCTTCGATTCTTTCGATTTCTCCAAATTCGCGAATAAGATTTTCTTTGATTTTAGGCCAATTTTCGGTATTTATGGGCAGTAATCTAGCTGCCGCTTTTTTTCAACAATGAAACGTAGATAAGATCGTCTCTAGATTTCTCTTCTGGGAATTGTTTTTCGAAATCTTCAATATGATAGATGAACGCATCTAATTGTTAGGTAGTTCCATCGAACTCTGGAATGCACTGCAGTGCTTCCGCTTTAGGGAATTGAAAGTCCATGCTTGTTTGAATTTGATTCTTGTATTACGATATCTATGTATTACCCGAATAGCCTATATTGTCGCGCAGTCCGAGCGGCGTGCGTCGAGGATTAGAGGGGTGTTTCTTTTTCACAATTAAAAAACCATTTGTTTCTTCTGTTCCCCTTTAAACTTTTATTTACTTCTGTTTCTTCACAATTAACAGCACGGTTCTGTTTTCATGCCCTTACACAAGGGCATCAAACTCTTCTCAAAAAATCGTTATTATTCGTTATCTTTTTTCGGTAACACTAAAGTGGACCTACGCTTCTTGTGCTGTATGTTTTGTTTACAAAAAAATAGCTATTATTCCTCAGTAAATGTTTCTTCTTCCACTTGCTACCATCAAGCTATGTGCTTACAGATCCAGTATTTACTTTTATTTATCACTATTCAAAAAACTGCTATCATGCTTTTCTGTCAGCCATATTTAGCGGATTCTTTTCTTATCACTATGCAAAACTGTTTTTTGGTTTTTTTATATCAGCCACATTTAGTGGATTCCTTTCTTACAACGATATTGTAAACGGAATAGCACCACTTGGAAACGATTATTAACACGAGAGCTCTTTGAGACGGATTAACTTGTCTACGGGCCGACGCCCGAGACTAACGGATATTTTCCGCGAACTCTCCAAAACTGACTAGCCTGCCTACTCTTCCCAACTGTGGGTTTTTAAACTGCTTCGGGTGAAGCCCAAAGATTTTGTACAAGCTGAGCTTGCGACCTTAAGTAGAAAGTTCATCCGACTTTCTCCCGAAGTTCTACCAAAAATGCCGAGAGCCGCGAACCGAAACCACTGTCACTATGTCAATGACAGGGACCGGTGCCCCTGAAAAGATATTATTATTTTTTGTTTGTTGCTGCTCGTTGCGGCTACGCTGACGTGAAGGTTTGCCTGAAAGGGGACGAATTTTTCCTTCACGGCTGGGTTGCTATTCTTGCAGTGCTGCAAGTTCAATGAGATTCAATGAAAGACTTTGGTGAGCACGCTGCACGGGCATCTCAAGGGTTTAGAAACTCGCAGTTATAAGAATGCCAAGCCACAATTGTTGATTGGTCTCCGAGATTTGTCGCTGGCTGTGCGCTGAAAGTTAAAGAAGGTGATGATGGATCCATAGCAGTCAAATCTCGGTTAGGCTGGTCCGTGTATGGTAGCCTCTTTGGCACAAGAAAATCGTTTAATTTTCTCAACTTCCACGCTTGAGATTGTGAGAGTCTTAACGAAATGGTGCGGGACTACATTGCGTCGGAGGACTGTGGTGTAAGTTCAAAAATACTTTTGGAATCCGATAGCAATAAGCGAGCCAGCATGTTGCTCGAGCAAATAACCGTTCGAATCGGCAACCGTTTCACGACTGGGTTGCTATGGAGACACGATTACGTAGAGTTACCGGACAGTTATATGATGGCAATTCGACGACTGGAATGTTTGGAACGTCGTATTATTATGCACCGTAATGAAACGTTAAAGGAAAATATTCATCGTCAAATCGCTGGGTACCAACAAAAAGGTTACGTTTATTGTGCTTCGACTGAAGAGCTGAAATCCGCAGATCCAAGGCGTATCTGGTATCTTCCTCTCGGCGCGGTTACTAACCCCAACAAACCGGCAAAAGTAAGGGTAATATGGAACGCGGCGGCTAGAGTTAACGGTATTTCTTTAAACTCCGTCCTTTTATCGGGACCCGATCTTTTGACACCCTTGCCGGCAGTTTTGTTTCGATTTAGCAATATTCGGTGGCGATCTCGAGTGACATAAAAGAGATGTTCCATCAGCTTCGGATTAATGATCGCGACAAGCACTTCCAACGCTTCTTATGGCGCGAAAGCGCAGATAAAGAGCCAAAAGTATTTCTGATGGATGTCGCCACCTTCGGGGCTACTTGCTCGCCGCCATCTCCGCAATTTGTCAAAAACAAAAACGCGCTTGAGTTCACTGCCAAATTCCCACAAGCAGTACAAGGTATCATTCAAGGCCGACAAAAAGGATAATGTTGAAAACAGTAATGAACCTTTTTGATCCTTTGGGATTGTTGGCTACCTTTTTGGTCCACGAGAAATTTTTTTGCAAGATATATGGTGTACTGGAATAAAATGAGACGATTCAGTCAATGATAAACATTTCGAACGCTGGTTACGTTGGATAGATTTAATCAAACAAGTGAGTAACTTTAGAATTCCTCCATGCTACTTTCACGACGCAGTGCAATGCTGTACGACTCGTTGCAAGCACACGTGTTCGTGGATGCGAGTGAAGCTGCATACTCAGCTGCACTGTATTTTCGGATCAGACGTTCAGATGGAAGCTTTCAATGCAGTTTGGAGGCTGCGAAAACCAAGGTCGCTCCGTTAAAACACGTTACAATCACACGGTTAGTATTAATGGCTGCCTTGTTGGGTGCACGTTTGCTGTCATTTGTCATCGAAAAATATACAATTTCGGTTCGCAAATGGTTTTTTTGGACCGATTCTGCTACGGGATTATCGTGGATATGTTCCTATCATACTTCCTACGTCACACCGTGTAACGAACTTTTTAGTTGACCACTATCATCGTAAGTTCTTACACGGAAAGAAATGTGCCAAGAAATCGCGAGACAATGTCATTGATGCAAGGTACAGAAAGCACGGCCAGCTCTGCCAAGGATGGCTCCGTTACCAGCTGCTTGTTTGTCGCCCTATGTACGGCCGTTTGGTTTCGTGGGTCGGGACTATTTCGGGCCTATTTTGGTGAAACTCGGAAGATCTAATGCGGTACATGTTGAGGTAGCTGTACCGTACATACGTGCGGTACATGTAGAGGTAGCTTATGAGTTGTCTACACAGTTCTGTATCCCGTGCATACATCGGTTCGTATGTCGCCGGGGACCTCTCATAGAAATTTATTTCGATAATGGGAAAAATTTCGTGGGAGCCAATCGTCTTCGGCTTCCGAAACTCTCACTAACGCTCAAACTAAGTGGGTTTTCATACCCCCTTCTGTACCACACTGGGGAGGCTCCTAGGAGCGAATAATGAAATCTGTGAAAGCTGCTCTAATTAACCTTCCACAAGACCGTAAACTTGATGATGAATCCTTGCAAACGATGCTCGTGGAGGCAGAATATATAGTCAACAGTCTTCCTCTAACCTTCTTACCTCTTGATTCGGCGGAACATGATGCATTCACCCCTAACTATTTCCTCCTCAACAGTTCGAATGGCCTTAGGCAACCAGTTTCTACAACCACAGACAAACACTCCATTCGAAACTCTTGGGATTTGATTCAAAAAAATCTGGATTGTTTTTGGACCCGCTGTATACGTGAATATCTTCCGACTCTAACAAAGAGTACGAAATGGTTTGATGAGGTTCGGCCCGTTCAACCAGACGATTTGGTGGTGATCATTGATGAGTAGAAATAGTTGGATACGTGGGCGTGTACTGAGGGCGATTGCTAGTTCGGATGGTCGAGTCCGTCAGGTACTAGTTTAAACTTCTTCGGGAATATTCCGTCGTCCAGTGTCGAAGCTCGCCGTGTTAGACGTAGGCGAAGGTGGTAAAGATGAGTCATCCACCCATCCCTACGGGAGGGGGTATGTTGCCACGGAGGCAACACGGCTGAGCGAGGAAACGAACATTGACATTTCGGATAGCAAGGAGGAAGTTACTTCGAGCAAGCAGTGAGCGTAGTCTGATATAATACGAATTTAGTTGATTTTTCATACAATTAGATGGTAAGAAAATATTTGATACAGTTTATTTGCATAAATTATTTAACGAGTATAATAAATGGTTATTAGATTCTTTATGCCACTGATGCTCTTGCGTCAGTTTTATTTAATTACACTATTTTGTAAGTACTGGTTGAAGTAATTATTCTGGCATATTATAATTAAAATGATTTATTCCAATTTGAAGCGTAAATATACGTACAGCTATCAAAATAGTGTTTCATTCGGTTCTGTAGGAACATGAACTTGAAAGGTTGTTTTATGGAATCGCTTACGTAAAAGCTAAGGAAAAGCGCACATTTCATATCTTGGACGAATTTTTGTATATTTATTAAATTTTATAGTATAGGCTGTTGAATAAAGGCTCTTTTTTGAAAACGCGAAATTTTTGAAAACGCGAAAAATCGCCTACCATACTGAAAAAAAGATACGTGTCGAATATTGCGAGTTCTTTACCGAAAAAAAATTGTGGGTGGCTGATTTTGCGTGGAATGCCCCATATATATATATATATATATATATATATATATATATATATATATATATATATATATATATATATATATATATATATATATATATATATATATATATATATATATATATATATATATATATATATATATATATATATATATATATATATATATATATATATGAATATATATACACTAAACGTACCATGTCGGTTTCCAATCAAAACCGCTCACTCCAAACACTTTTTAAACAAATGTTGATTTTTGGTGGTGTTGCTAACTGTAGGGGCAGTCTTTATTACATTCCTGCAGCGGAATTTGACCTTCTGTTTCAACAGACTTCGCAGCCGATTCTGAGAGTACAGAACCATTGCATGGCTGGTGCTACGATTCTACTGACACTACGAATCCTTCCAGGTCGGGGTTCGAACATACTACAACTGGTTTGTAAGACCAGTGAATTACTAAATAATTAATGCTCTCCAACATAGAACGAGACACGAGGGGCATTAGATATCACTGCATCGAAAATGCGTGTTGATTAAAACACTTCTGAAATGTACCATTAGAATATTCATAAGCAATGATTTGTGATCGTTTGTAAGAAATTTGTTTCACTATTCGATTATCTGCTGTTTTATGCTGCGTTTGGCTAATTGATAACGTCTGCGACTAGTAGCGCAGTAACTCGTATGAACTGTAAATTCGTCAATATATAGGCGTTAGTTCATGTAAGATCAATTCAATCTTGTGACTCAAAAGTAGAATCAAATCAAGCCTATTGTGTTGTGTTGTTGAGGTTTAACTAGAGATGTCAGAATGTCGATCGATTAATCGAGTAATCAAACCCTAAAGTAACCCTGGTGGGTAGGTAATGTCATAAACCTAACTGGATGACGTGAATACGAATAAACCTGACATGCTTTTTCCACACTTCCGAATATCTATAATCGTACGTACTAGTTGATTGATTATGTGAGTTTTGTAAACTTTCATTGTCTCACTTGCAAAATTGTAACGGTATAAGCCGGAACACGCGAGAGCAACAAATTACAGGGTTGTGTAGGAGACAAGACCGATTATATAATCGTAATCAGCCTTGTCCTCTACACAACCCTGTAATTTATTGCTACAATGTTCAATTTCATTCACATATTATTTCAAATTTGAAAAATCCACTACAAATCGTTTGTGGTCATATATGATTTCTAAAATTATGTTAGGAATTAATATGACAATAATTTCAATAATTTACTTGTCAAACCCGTCTCAAAAATACAAATGAATAAAGCGATTCGAAAGACTATTTACAAACCGAAAGCCGCTATCTTGGATTTTAAAAATTCTGCAACTATAAATTATTGATATTCACTGGCCTGAGTGAATTATCGATAATCACTTGAGCTTGAGTGACCACCCGGGTTGCTACTCCGTTACTGATCGGGACTAGCTGAAATTGTGCAGAGAATTTTTAGATGGTGAGACCTTGGACTACCAAACTATCCATCATTAATAACCCCATAATTCATTGATTAGTACCGGGGCTGGTCAGCCCCGAATGTAGAACGCCTAAGAAACGGGTAGGGATGTTAGTCCAACACTTCTTGCTAGACTCGTAATATACTACTGTGCCCTCCACAAGTGTTACTAGAGAAGGATATTTAATAGTACAACTTTCAGTAATGATACATTTTCCCGCGACTCAGTATGTTCCGCTTCAAAGATACTTTAATGTACTACAAAACTCATAATCTTCCCGGCCGCAAGGTACCGAAAAAAAATTATTTACCTACTTTAAATCTGGAGTGTGATACGTTATCAGAAGCTAGGTGATCCAACATATATATGTAATCGAAGAAACAATCTACATTATCTCTGTTATTATATTTTAGTTTTAAGCGATCTTCGCGATAGTTGAATCTTATCATTCAATTGATATTCTTGAAAGACATGCAATAGCATGGATGAAGAAAAAAATAGTGAAAACTTTTTCCTCATAAGTTACATGGAAATAGATTAGAAATCGTTTTGTCGTATAGTTAAGAGAAAATATTGAAAAAAAAACTGGTCGTTGAATGGAGAGATAATTAGTAAATTAGAGCAACAAGATATAAAACGTTAAACGAATCTGACAACTGAAGGAAAAATTAAACTCTGGCAATTGTTGCCTTTTACGACATGGAAGCAGGAACCCAGTTAATCTTTTCTTGGTTGAGTTTTCTTCCCGCCGGAATATCAGCTTCTAGGGGGCTGTCCATAAAAGACGTCACACTTTTTTGACGATTTTTTACTCCCCTTCCCCCCTTTGTCACAAATTGTCACAGAAGCAAAAACCCCCCACCACCCCTATGTCACATGTCACGAATTCAAAATAAATAAAATTCATCTCAATACATTCTCAATATGTATGACAAACCATACAAATATGAGGGAAAAATCGATATAGATATATTATTGTTTTAGGTAAAGAATAATATTTCCTTAGTGTAGCATACAGGGCTGAGAAAATCAAGACCAAAACCTCATCAAAACGAGATCACTGCAAGAGAATCTCTTCATGATCAGTTGATCAGTGAAATTTAAATCACATCGATCAATATCGGTACTGATCTTCCGTCACACAATCGGTAGTGATTTTGAGCTAAAATGATTCTTGATTTATGTAAGTTCAATCATTAGATGATTCGATAAGCTTTGATGTTGGTGGAGGAAAATCACAACTTAAGTTAAACCGTTTGAAGGCATCTTTTTCGTTTTTACTCATATTTGGCAAAATTTATTAATTTCGCTAATTTACTCGCTCCTCCGTGCACTTTTGCTGATCACAACAGAAATGATATCCTGCATCACTCATTTCCGAATTTACAAGAAGAAGCTTTTACATCAACAAATACACGTTTTCCTATAAAATGTAAACGTTTATTGTGGAGATTTTTTCAGGAAATAGGGCAAAGCAGTAATATAATAAGGTATTTCAAAAATGCGCTCATTGAAAATATTGGACGTCATATTCCAAAAACCTACCCCCCTCCCCCCTGTCACAAAAGGTCACGTTTTATGAAACACCCCCCTCCCCATTGCGGCGTGACGTCTTTTATGGACAGCCCCTAGGTTGATCCTGTCCTATAATTCCTTCAAATCTTCATGATGAATATGGAAATATTTTTCGCTTTTAACCAAGAGTTAGTACACATAACTGAAACGAAATGAAACAAATCAATAATATATTCCACTCCAGTTTGCATAAACATTCAACCTAATCTACACTATTTTTTTAACAATTTTTATTCAGGCCAATTTGCGTATAGTTTTACGTGGCCGATTTACCCAGGTTTTTGTTACATAAAATGTTTTTTTTATTGTTGGATCTCGTTGTCACCCTTCTTCTAGGGGGAGAGGAGCTTCCATTTCCTTCTAGCGAAGATTGGAGGTCATTTTGTCTGTTGCTCATATCATCCATTGCTACATCGTTGGAGTTGTGAGCGGTTTCTATTTCCTTGTTTTCATTGTTGATCGCAGTCTTGGGTTCATTTGCAGTTGCTGTAGATGCGCTTTGTACATTGATTGCAGTTGATGGTTGGTTAGAAGGTGAAGGTGTTTTTGAAACAGGAGCACTGCATTCACTAGTTTCCGTTGTTGAGCGGTTGTCCTTGTTTTTGTTTGTTTTGTTTGTTTTCACTGTTTCAGTGCAAGGTTTGTCGTAGTGTGCAGGTTGTTCACAAAATTGACATGTAACCAATTGATTTTCATACGTAATCAACGTTTTACACGGATGTATCCCGTCTTGATCACAAATGATGTAAGATGGAATTGCTTTACGTAGTTGCATACGTACCACTCGCATGCCATTCCGGATACCCGGGAAAAAATTCTGCCATACTTCCCTTTCGATGGAAAGAACTTCACCGTACTGCGACATACTTTCCCGAACATACCCATCGCTGGTCTGCGGGGGAAGGTCATGCACGCGTACTTCTATGGCATTGTCCACCATGTACACAGGGAATTTATATTTGACATTGTCATGATCAATACTGTGCACCCAGTTATTAACCGAAGCAAATGCAATAGCATCTTTTTCACGTTTGAACATAATGTACACACAGTTAGACGCCTTGTTGAATTGAATCTCACTTACATCATTAACGTTTAGATGCTTTCGTTCCTTAAGCAAGATTTCAATTTCGGTTGCTGCTGGACTAACTTTGCAGCGCTTGAAATCAATACAAATTGAATTGTAGACCAAGTCAATACAAATTGAACTGCAGGCCATGTTTCAGGTTTTGTTAAATCGTATTTGCCCATTTCGTACACTCTATTGTTCAATGCACTGTATTGTCTTTGTTTCTGTCGTCGCGACCGTAAGAAATTTTCGACTGTGTCGGATGCGATGCTAAGTACTACAAGCAGAAAACGATATTATGAAAATTTCAACGATATTTTACCTTTATATCTTTATCATATATTTTTGTCGTGAATACGACTTACTTTACTGTGGGGCGTTTCTTTTTTAAATTTACCCCGTAAGAGATTGATAAGTTTTTGATCGTTAATATCTCTTGTTGTATCTAACGTATCGACATATTGTTTGCTACATGCCATCGGAAATAAGATCACAAATTTATGATAAAATTTTCAGTTATGTGACATTATTTCAAATAATTCAAAGTTAAACTTTTCTGGAATGTTGGATGTCAACGAGTATCAAAGAGGAAAGCACAGACGCCTTTCTCGTATTTTGAAAGGTCGTAGCTCTGTGATCTGTGGAACTTGAACGTGTATTGCAACAACATTTAAGTAATTTAATAGTACACTACTGAAAAACCTGTTTGATTTGACCCATTTCAGGACCAGCCAATCAGAACACGTTCTAAGGAAGAGAATAAACTATCTGCTGCTTCATCGATATAAAAGAAGAATGTTTCACCTTTTTCTACATTTGTTGAGCAATACTTGCCGAAGCGAGACACGGCCTACGGGAGAGCAGCATCGAAGACCTCACCGCGCCGAATTGCGAAATTGTGCTGCAGCCAAAAGCCTGCCACAGTGGAACTCGTGAGTCGTCATCAGGGTTTCCAGATATACAGATTTTTCAGTATTTCACTGATTTTCAAGTACATTGGAAAAATATACTAGATTTTATACGGACTGGTACTAATTTTACAGATTTTCGGGGTTTTCCATCAATATAAGTAATGTTACAGAAAGGGTTTGCTGCTTTTCATACCCTCATGCAAAATATATATGCAATATCGTAATGAATGACGCCTTATAAAGTCATGAAAATTGGAATTCCATTAAAAAGCGTTATGGAAATGATAGAGGAACGTGATCAATCTATTCGAGAATCGGACCGACTTCGGCCAACAAATTGCGTTGGGTTAAATCATTGAGCTAATTAACTGTTGAGCTTTCAAAACGCATCCAAAGTGTACCAACTCTGTGTATTCTGCACATTCAATACACTCATGTGCCTCGTTCTCTCCGCTCGACAGATTTTTGCATATTCTATATATTAATTATGTAATTAACACTGAAAACTGTGTCAGACTTTTTCAACAAACAATAAGATAAACATTTACACCATAATTTTTTATATACTTTCCTCCACCATTCAATGATGAAACTTTCGTTTTCGACCAGATACAGTTCACAGATAGAGATGATTTGCTGTAGATTAAACTACATTTGTTCGTATTAAATTATAAAAATACGTTTAAATTTGAAAAAGTCGCCCTTACATACATTACGCAATAGCTGATATGAAAAACAGGTAATTAATATAATATAACAGATCGGCTGAAAAGTTCGTATCGTTTCTATGAGAGGGCGCCACTAGAATTAAATCCATACCATTTTCGGTTAGTGCCAACCTTCAAAAGATACGTGTATAAATTTGACAGCTCTCTGATTATTAGTTTGTGAGATATTGCATTTTGAGTGAAGCTACTTTTGTTATTGTGAAAAAAATGAAAAAAAAGGAATTTCGTGTGTTGATGAAACACTACTTTTCGATGAAAAAAAGTGCCGCCGATACCGAAAAATGGCTTGATGAGTGTTATATAGACTCTGCACCGGGCGAAGCAACAATTCGTAAGTGGTTTGCCAAATTTCGTACTGGTCATATGAGTACCGAAGACGATGAACGCAGTGGACGTCCAAAAGAGGCTGTTACCGATGAAAACGTGAAAAAAAATCCACAAAATGATTTTCAATGACCGTAAAGTCAAGTTGATCGAGATAGCTGACACCCTAAAGAAATCAAAGGAACGTGTTGGACATATTATTCACGAATATTTGGATATGAGAAAGCTTTGTGCAAAATGGGTGCCGCGTGAGCTCACAATCGATCAAAAACAACAACGAAAAACCATGCTGAAATTGAACGAATTGGGCTTCGAATTGCTCCCTCATCCACCGAATTCTCCTGATTTGGCCCCCAGTGACTTTTTCCTGTTCTCAGACCTCAAGAGAATGCTCGCTGGTAAAAATTTAGAAGCAATGAAGAGGTAATCGCTGAAACTGAGGCCTATTTTGAGGCAAAGGACAAATCGTACTACAAAAACGGTATCGAAAAGTTGGAAGATCGCTATAATCGCTGTATCGCCTCTGATGGCAATTATGTTGAATAATAAAAACGAATTTTGGCAAAAAAATGTGTGTTTCTATTAAACGATACGAACTTTTCAGCCGAACTGTTAAAAAGAAAGAAAGAATTTTACCTACTACTTGAATACCACGTTAAGCATTTGTGATCGCTGTCGTAGGCGGGCTTATAAGGAAAGACATATGTCGGAAACAGAATGGCAGTCAACACCGGAACCACAACCATCCACATAGCAATACGATTTAGAGGAAGTACCTACAGCAGCTTCAATCAACTCAGCATTTTCTGAAGCATCAGTCACGGCGGAATATTCAAGAGCACACAACATTGATCTCTTCAACAAGGGCATCGCAGCAATCAACGTGTTTCCGATATCAACGAAGAAAACCCGGAATGTTAATTATCCTCGAGAAAAATGTTTGGATATTTCAAGAGGTATAAAAAAGCAAATATTCGGGTTCCCGGCGGATGAAGAAGATCCAGAATTACTCAAAACGAAAGCAGCAGAGTTGGATGAAGTGATTACTAAAATGATAGAGCAGTTTAGTAAGCCTGATTGCACTAGGAATGAAAAAGTGCGTTTGTTGTCAGTCTTGCCAAACTCGTGGTCAAAGGAGAAAATAGCCACCCAATTCAAGGCGAATAAATACATTGTGTCGGAGGCAAGAGAATCAACGGACGAAAAAAAGCCAAGAAACAAACGGGACGCAGCAGGAACGAACCGATAGAAAACGAGGTGCTTCAATATTGCAACAGCGATGACGTCAGCAGAGTAATGCCGGGATCAAGAGATTGCGCCGCAGTCAAAATAAATGGTAAGTGTGAACGCAAACAAAAACGTTTTCTTTATTCATCATTGAAAGAAATTTATTTGGGTTATAGGAAGGAATTTCCAAATCGAAATATAGGATTTAGTACATTTGCAGCATTAAGACCAAAACACTGCAAGTTGCTTGGAAGTTCTGGTTCACATAACATATGTGTTTGCACAATCCATGAAAATGTTTCAATAATGATTCATGCTGTTGAAAAATGAAAGTATTATGATAAGAATTATTATTTAAAAAAGCTATTATGTGGCTCATCAAAAAGATCCTGCTACCTCCGTGAATGCAAAAGTTGTCCAGCGATCTGGAGAGAAGCGTTTTAGATAATTTCGAGGAATTCAGTACCAGTAGAAGAATTTTCAGCATATTTTTGTGTAAAATTAAAAAAACTTGTGACTCATGATTTTATTAAAAATCAGCAATCAGATATTCTTAAAAAGGCAAAATCTAATTTAAAGACAGGAGAAATTGCAATTATTTGTGATTTTCCAGAAAATTTTTCATTTGTGCTTCAGGATGCTGTTCTAAGCCACTATTAGAGCAATGATCAAGCAATCATTCATCCGTTTGAAATTTTTTATAGAGAATCAGAAAAGCTTAAAATTTAAAATTTCATTGTGATTTCAGAAGTGCTTAAACACGATATCATCGTTCAAGTGTTTATTTCACACTTAATGTCATTTTTTGAAAGACAAAATTCAAATTAAAAAAGCAATATTTATGTCTGACGGAGCTGCCTCGCAGTACAAAAACAGAAAAAAATTTGCAAGTCTCTGTAAATTTAAATCAAGGTTTAACATTGATGCTGAGTGGCATTTTTTCTGCAACTTCTCATAGTAAAGGACCATGTGATGCACTCGGGGGTAGTTTGAAGCGAATAACACGACATGAAAGCTTGGATAAACTACATGAACACCCAATCACAACTGCAAAACAATTATATGAAAGGGCAGAGCAGAGACGTCGAGATGCATTCACGACCATGTCTTTTTGTTACGTGTCACAAGAAGAATATGAACGGGGTGTGACCGAGTGGAGTAGTGTTTATAAGGATACCAAAATGATTCCAGGCACACAGGAATACCATTCTTTCGTTCCGATTTTAGAAACCAAAATCGTCACAAGACTGTATTCGAATGACGATGCACGTAGTACTCATACAATTTTCAAAAACTTAAAACCTAAAATATAATTAAGAATTGCTCATGTACATGTAATAATTGTTGATATAGCAAGCAAATAAACAATTCATGGAAATATAAAAAATGGTGTTTTAATTAAATATCCAAGTATCCCAAGAACAGCTACTTTTAGAAGAAAGGATATCGTGAACAAATTTATTGCCGTTAACCTGTAGAATCATATTCTACTGTTTCAATTTTTCAACGAGAACTTGAAATTTCGAATATATTTTTATTATATTGTTTTAGCTGTAACTTCTTCATTTTTTAAAAGGCACTTATGGAAATCTGGAGGTTTTAAAAAGAGCTTTAATGTAAAATTATCAAAAAAAATTCGAAACCCTGATTTTATTCAATTTATTTTATTGGTTCGTTTTGAAATTATTGAAAAAAAAATCAAATATTTTTTTCAGTGTATATTTTTTTAGAGCGCCCTATTGATTCCATACAACTTCTTCCTGGACGTCATTTTTGTACGATTAACGGTTTCCGAATTACAACGAGAAGAACTTGATAATTTGCATGCACCCGTAAATTGTTTTAGCTGTAACTTCTTTATTTTTCAAAAGGCATGGAGCCATCAATCTGTAATTTTAATAACAGCTTAAAAATAAAAATGATCAAAAAAAGAAAATATAAAACCCTGATTTTTTTTATTTAACTTTTTCCTATTATTTTGTAATTATTGAGAAGAAAATCCAAATTTTTTTTCAGTGTATATTTTTTTAGAGTGCCCAACTGATTTCCTAGAACTTCTTCCTGAACGCCATTTTTGTTTAATTAACGGTTTCCGAGTTACAACGATTTGAAAAAGGCAATTTTTGTGAAATGCAAAAATACATACGCCCTTTTTAAGAATCAGTCGTGAGTCGGCTTGACCTATTCATTGGTTCAAAACTTATGGTTTGCATACTGAAGTCATGTGCAAAGTTTCATCCAAATCGGAGAAGGTCGATTCTGATTTTGTCACTTTTACGTCTACACATTCCTGGAATTGCTCATTAATAATATATCTACCTACTTATAACTATCTCTAACCTAATACGTACAAATTTTGAATTATTTTTATTACAGAGATTGAGCTCCTTCAAATTTCGTGCAGTATTGTTCGAACTTTTGTTCGAGTATATCCAGGGAGGCCATCTCATGTACTTCACTAGTCCTTGTCCAAGGAGGTAGATTTCGAATCATCTTTAAGATCTTACTTTGAATGCGCTGAAGCCTAAGTTTGAGCGTTCGTGCAAGGAAGGATCTATCCCCCGGTTTCAAAACTGGTATAACTTTAGCTAACTTCCACTTTGAAGGGAAGTAACCAAGCTCCCAGCACCTGTTAAAAATTTTAGCTAAGAAAACAAATGAGCAAATACTCAAATGTTTCAGCTCACTGTTGAATGTGTTGTCGAAACCGGGGGCCTTCATATTTTTGGATTTTTTTCACAATAGCCATCAGCTCATTCGCAGTGACTCTACTTTCCTCCGGAACCAAGCTGTCTGATTGGTCAACCTCAGCTACGCTATCAGCAACGGCTCTTTCATGTGGACTAATAATGTTTAGAACTAAATTGTGAGAACACACAAACTGGTGGCCTGGCACATTTGCCTTCTCTACTGGTGCGATTAAAGGTATTTCTTCAGCTGCGTTCTGGGGTGACATCAGAGGAAGAATAGGCTTCGGTTTTTTCTTAAGCACCTTCGGCTTTGAATGTGGGAGAATTTCTCGAAGCTTTTGCTGGAAGTTTCTGTTGCGAAACTCAGATATCCTTTCCTGGATTATCCTTGTAAAGTTTGATGAAGAAAAAGGTGAAACATTCATCTTTTATATCAATGAAGCGGTATATATTGTGTTCTCTTCCTTAGAACGTGTTCTGATTTTGTGGTCCTGAAATAAGTCAAATCAAACAGGTTTACCAAAAGTGTACTATTGAAACACTTCAATGCGAATGCAAATAATATTTCCCTTTTCAGCCTGAAGATTTGATAGAATTGTAGGACAGGATCAGCCTAGAGGCTGATATTCCGGCGGGAAGAAAACTCAACCAAGAATAGAGTAACTGGGTTTCTGCCTCGATATCGTAAAAAGCAACAATTGCCGGAGATTAATTTTTCCTGTAGTTGTTTTGTGAAACATCCAGATATTTTTGAAGCGGAACATACTGAGTCGCGGGCAAATGTATCATTACTGAAAGTTGTACTATTAAATATCCTTCTCTTGTAACACTCGTGGAGTGCGCAGTAGTTTATTACGAGTCTAGCAAGAAGTGTTGGACTAACATCCCTATCCGTTCCTTAGGCGATTATCATTCGGGGCTGGCCAGCCCCGGTACTAATCAATCAATTCTGGGATTATCAATGATGTATGATTTTCAGCTAGTGCGATCAGTACCGGAGTAGCAACCCGGGTGGTCACTCAAGCTCAAGTGAATATCGATAATTCACTCAGGCCAGTGAATATCAATAATTTATAGTTGCAGAATTTTTAAAATCCAAAATAGCGGCTTTCGGTTTGTAAATAGTCTTTGAATCGCTTTATGATTTGTATTTTTGAGACGAGTTTGACATGTAAATTATTGAAATTAATGTCATATTAATTCCTAACATAAATTTGGAAATCATATATGACCACAAACAATTTGTAGTGGATTTTTCAAATTTGAAATAATATGTGAATGAAATTGAACATTGTAGCAATAAATTACAGGGTTGTGTAGAGGACAAGGCTGATCACGATTATATAATCGGTCTTGTCTCCTACACAACCCTATAATTTGTTGCTCTCGTGTGTTTCGGCTTATACCGTTACGATTCTGCAAGTGAGACAATGAAAGTTTACAAAACTCACATAGTCAATCAGCTAGTACGTGCGATTTTAGATATTCGGAAGTGTGGAAAAAGCATGTCAGGTTTATTCGTATTCACGTCATCCAGTTAGGTTTATGACATTACCCACCCAACAGGGTTATAGTTTGATTACTCGATTAATCGATCGACTTTCCGAAATCTCTAGTTTAACCTCAACAACACAATAGGCTTGATTTGATTATACTCTTGAGTCACAAGATTGAATTGATCTTACATGAAATAACGCCTATATATGACGAATTTACAATTTATACGAGTTACTGCGCTACTACTCGCATACGTTATCAATTAGCCAAACGCAGCATAAAACAGCAGATAATCGAATAGTGAAACAATTTTCTTACAAACGATCACAAATCATTGCTTATGAATATTCTAATGGAACATTTCAGAAGTGTTTTAATCAGCACGCATTTTAGATGTAGTGATATCTAATGCCCCTCGTGTCTCGTTCTACTGTAGCCGACCCTTTACGATCCTTAAATAAGCATGCAGTTTAAAGCGCCACTTCTACTTGGGAAGACTATACGCCGCGATGTGTTTGCCCGGATGAGACTAAGGAGTTCTCGAAGAAGGTCAACTCAAAGATAATTCAAGATCGGTCAAGATAGGCATACCAAGAACCAGTATCCAACAGGCAGGTAGATGACCCTATTATCAGCCAGCAGCAATCATCAATACTTAATCACCTTCTGAAAAATAGCGGTAAGAGATTTACCCGTACCCAAAGTCATCATTATGGGCAACGCAGCTACTCGCCCCCAGATGGTGTAAGCTTCATCGAAGCTGAACTTATAGCACACGTTCGAATCCCACGAAGTGGAAGATGGCTAACAACGAAAACTTGACGAAGCGACACAAACGTACGAGAATGGACTAATTGATTCCCTAGCTACATCGGTAATATAAAATATATATCTTGAAAATCAAACAACATTTATTGAAGTGAAAATCAACGGGTTCTATTGCATATTGTATATTGGTTTCACGATTTCTATCTAGGCCTTTGCTCTATTCTTGTGCGAGCTTGCTTTCTCTCCCTACTTGTGCTCATTGACCATCTTGTGCTTTACTATTAGATGACGTCACTCCTTCTCTCGCTCGATCCCATGTGCTTCGCACCCGGGTGACAAATCGAATGGGTTGTGTGTGGTGTTCAAAGATGGTGTCACAAGAACATGATGGCCGACACACAACCCTAAACTTATGAACGCGTCCCTATCACTCGTATCGAAACGGGATTAATCTATCTCTGATACTCACCAGTGGATTCGGCTACTGCTGCTGATGGATGCTCTGATCGATCGTTGTTCGTTTGATGGTGGCGTTTTTGGACGATCGGGTGTGGGTGATCTCATCACCATGCAGATTTGAGGCGACGGTTGATGGTTCTAGGATACAGCCAGCGGTCAGTTGACGGCTTACTTCCGGCGATGTAACGTCGGCCGGGTGTAAAGTTCGCCGCACGCGTGTGGTTCCAATTCTCCGCTTCTCCAGTCGTAGCTGTGCAAATAAAAGAGCGTGCCGTTTGGCTATTGCGACGGGGTCATTAGCACATTCGTGAGGTCAATGGCATGAACATTTTGAGCACAATTACCTTCTTTACTCTATTTGCACACGATATTCTTGCACGCACTACCAATGGCTATCGAAGCTATCTTTACAATCTAATCGAACGGGAGAGACAAACATTTGGACAAAATTCACGCACGCTTGCGTCACTATCTTACTTTTCACAACTTTGAACCGGACAACAACGCGAGCTTCCAGGTGTGGCGAACTGAGGCGAAATAACTTACGTTGTGAATCTTCAGATTAGGGAAGATAATCTCGTTCGACTTTACCGGAAATACGTAATTTCCCGCTAATCTCTTCGAACAACTTCGGAAACTAATTACCCCACTGACTGTTTCATTCTGTTAACCAAATCTTAGCGTCATCCCTCCCTTTCCATCCTACAATATTCGTTAAGAATTCCCGCGATGTTCGCCTTCAGGAGAGACTCAACGGATTATTCTATTTACCCGACTTAAAGAGGGGAAGTTTATTGGGGCGTTGCGCAAGGATATGCTAACGGTTAATGTTATAACCTCGGGCGCAATCAATGACATGGGTCAACCAAAGACAACGAACTGATTGCTGAATAAGATGGGAACGCTACACTACGTTGGAGAGCATTAATTATTTCGCAATTCAAAATTGGATTGTTACTTCATTGGATTTAATACGGGGTTAGCACTATATCACATTTCCATATTTTTCAGAATCATTCCACCACGGTGAGCCGAACTAAACGACAAACATGCAAAGTTTGCGGAAAAACATTATCTTCTCCTAGCAGCTATTACGTGCACATGAAATTACACTCGGGAACTAAACCATTCGCTTGCACTGTGAGTATTTCTTATAATTTATATATAATTGAAATGAGCATTAAGACTACCCGAATAAATCGGAAACATACCTTTACGTACACAGGAATGGTATTTCGAGGATAAATTAATATTCCGTTCCCTTTTCACTTATTGATTAAAAAACGATAAATCGATGTTTCGGGTGCTCGTGCTCAGGCCCGATATTACAAAATACCAAATACACTGTTAAGTAACGTTAAGCAATTTTGTCGAACAAGTTTTGGCAAGAACGATAAAAGAAATAGTTTGCTTATAATCCATTTTAGCATAACTCTCGCTCAGTGAAACATCCCCACAGTTTGAATACCACACTATATATAGTAGTTAGTAATGCATTTTTTCTCATAATATATTCCACATTTGTGCCATTTTACAGAAATTACAATCCTCAGTAGTTTATTGTATCGGTGAGTAACAAGTATAAAGTTATCCTCGTGAATGATGTAGAGTTCGGACAAAATAAAATTTTTTAGATATTCGACGAACTAATGATTATTAAAGCTAACGTGTAGCTGCAATCCAAAAATCTCGCGGACCCACACGGACCGAAGAATGCGGCCAACATGGATATTCACCAACGCCGTATGGAAGACTGCAATATTCAATTCACCGGCCACCGCCGATGCCGAGGCTGGATCTGCCAAAGTCGACCACTGCGACCCAAATATGACATTACCCAATAATACAACCCTAGTTTCAAGTTAGTCGTTACTGCTTAAGCTCCAAGATAAAAAGGGTATTTTCTAATCTTAATTAACGACTAACTTAAAACTAGAATAGTATTATTATGTAATGTAGTATCGGGGTCGCGGATTCTAGAGAATCAAGCTTTCAGCTGGCGATCTGCAGTGGCCGGTGAATTGAATATGGCATGGCAGTCTTTCAGATGGCGATGATGGCCCGGCGGGTGGCCCGCATGCTGGTCATCGACTGGAGCGGTCTTCCGTGGGCGGTGATGGTGATGTTACAGAAGAGAATGGAACCTGTTTTAATCCACCTAGTGGTGTCTCATATTACTTATAACATCATAAATATTACTGTGTAACTCGCAAAAACAACTGCGCATTGAATATAAATAGGAAAGTTTTTTCGTTCTTAATCTAACAAACTCTACAAATCCTGTTTACCCTGTAGTTCCGGAACCGGAAGTAGTATCCACAACCAATTTAGGAATGCTGTATGAAACTGTAAGACTTTTCCTTTGAACCTATAAGTTTGTGAAAATCGATTTGGCCATCTTGAAGGAAAGTGAGTGAGACCCTTTTGCAGTTTTTAATCACCATTTCCAATTCTTCCGAAACCGGATTCAGATGACCGATATAGCCGAAGTTGGTTTGTTTGCCATAAAAAATATGATCTAAAAATTGAAACAGTTTTGAACCTAGTTAAAAGTAGACTTACTATTTAACGCTCTATTTCGATTAAATCAACTGAACGAAATCTAACAAACGAAGCAAACCTGCGCATCTGTAACTTCTGCATATGTAAGTCAAGCTAAACAGCATGATTTGAAAACTTTGACACTCATCGTCTTGTAACTGTGGTACCGGAAGTCGGATCCGAATGAAATTTCGCAGTAGCTTTAAAGATAATATGAGCTTCAATTCAAATCAAGATTTGTGAAAATCGGTTCAAGAATCGCAGAGAAATCGAGGTGAGTTGTATTTTCTAAGTTTTTCTGTACTACTTCCGGATCTTCCGGAACAGAAAAAGGGGGGACCAGTAGGGCTGAATTAAGCTTTTATACCCACAAACTAACAAGCGTTGCAAACTAGAAGAATTTTTCCAACGGTTGATTGGGATTTGTACCTGTTTTTGATTATCGTTTGTGAAAAAATACTAATGAAATAGATAATTTTCCACTTATCACACTTTAGTTTCGGAACCGGATAAAACCTCCTCATAGTAACAAACAACGAAAAGGAAAACGTTGGAGTCTGATTTTTCATATGTAGAAACTGTGTGCAAATTTTGAACAAAATTGGTGCAGTAGTTTTTGAATGACGATGGACGCGGACTTTCAAAACTTGCTTTCGAGAAAAACGCGTTTAAAGTTTATTGTCTATAAAATCGAAGGAAAGAATTTAGTACTCAAGGGAGCACGTAGGCTCTAACATTCTCAAAAAGCCACATTTTTTTTTCTTTTGTATTTTATTATAATAAAACATTTCCAGAATGTTTTATGACAATTGCAATGGCCTGGTCTGAAATGGATCTTCGGTATGCAAGAGTAATTTTAATAATAATAATGATAATAATAATAATAATAATAATAATAATAATAATAATAATAATAATAATAATAATAATAATAATAATAATAATATTAATAATAATAATAATAATAATAATAATAATAATAATAATAATAATAATAATAATAATAATAATAATAATAATAATAATAATAATAATAATAATAATAATAATAATAATAATAATAATAATAATAATAATAATAATAATAATAATAATAATAATAATAATAATAATAATAATAATAATAATAATAATAATAATAATAATAATAATAATAATAATGATAATAATAATAATAATAATAATAATAATAATAAAAATAATAATAATAATAATAATAATAATAATAATAATAATAGTAATAATAATAATAATAATAATAATAATAATAATAATAATAATAATAATAATAATAATAATAATAATAATGATAATAATAATAATAATAATAATAATAATAATAATAATAATAATAATAATAATAATAACAACAACAACAACAACAACAACAACAACAACAATAATAATAATTATTATTATTATTATTGTTATTATAAAAATAAATCTGTATATATGGCAACCCTTTTTCGCATGGCATATTTTCACACGACCCCATACTAGTATAAAGATGTATTCAACATCATCACTTCCACTTTCGCATTGCCGTTCGTAATTGAATGTGTTAGTGACGGTGCAAATTAATCGTAATTGAATGTGTTAGTGACGGTGCAAATTATTTTAAGTTCCATCTTGATGATTCTTTTGGTAGGAAATATTGAGATCTGACACCGGTTTTCGGTGTCATCGTGCTGACGGTGTCTCGTGCGTTCAGTGTAGCTGCTTTAACTTAAATGACGCTATTTCTCACATCACATTTTATTCTGAACCTGATACTGGCAGCTTTGTACGGACAGTCCCTTTGCCAAAATTCCTTTTCTTGTTCGCAGAACGGGAAGCAGTGAGACGACAGGTCCTCGATGTTGCTCTCGTGTGTCTTGTTTCGGGAACAGTTGCTCAGAAAATGGTAGAAAAAATGAACCATTCAACTTTTATATGGATGCTGGCTGGTGCTGTCATGGGTTAAATCAAACAGGTTTTTCTATAGTGTACTATAGAAAAACTACTATGTTGTTTCAATATTCGTTAAAGTTGAAAATTTTCGATTCTATTGGTAGTAAGATTATACAAATCTTTCTACAGATCACTGAACTATTAGCTTTCAAAATGCTAGAAAGGCAAACGCGCTTTATGAATTATCCTCTTTGATACTCGTTTATACCAAACATTTCAGAAAAGTTTAATTTTGAACTATTTGAGATTATGTCACACAACTGAAAATTTTATCATAAAATTGTGATCATATTTCCGATGACATGTCGCAAGAATTATGTTGATTCATCAGATACAACAGGACATATTCACGATCAAAAACTTATCACTCTCTCAGAGGGTAAATTTTGAAAAGGCGTCCATAGTAAAGTAAGTCATATTCAAGACAATATACTGAACTGTACGTGTTTAAAACCTGACCACATTTCTACGTGTATTTTTCTTTGAGTTTCAAATTTGCACCCTTATATAGAAAATAAAGATGTGTTCCACATCAAAAACGAACAAAAACGTTGGGGTCTAGAAAAACATGTACTTTAAATATACTGCTTTCTCATTTAGGGGTTAGCCAAATTTTGTGCTAGGGCAGATAACCGTTTTTATTATTTTTACGTTTCGTCTTAGATTAATCAGTGCAGAGCAGTTTGAAGTGAACTGCTTAGTGCTAAACTCGGCAGTTCAATTTGAACCGCTAAGCAGACGTAAAGTTTCTGCTATTTACAGAACACTTTTTGTTTTGCAACGGAGTGCAATGTCTTTTCTGACTTGCCGAACGAAAACGTGTTTTCGACTATTTCTGCTACTGCTTTGATTTGTTCACTTCTGATTAATTTGCGCTGCGAAACAGAGGATACCGCAAATTATCCAAATTATAGCGATCAGTATTCATCGTTTATGTATACATACTCTTCAATTTATTCCTTGAGAGCACAATTTTTACATGAACGGGAAAGCAACCTGTTGTTGTAGTAGTTCTATCACAAACATTTCTTCTATTATTTCTTTTTGACACAATTCTTACACACATATGTTAATCATTTTCATGGATAGTATATGTACATACATTTTGTATTCTTGCACGACAAAGCAGAATGAAATATTTTGGTCGTGACTGCGTAAATACAGTGAAACCGGGGCTACCACGTTTGGCATAAAGCCGTTTGGCATAATACCGTTTGGCATAACGACGTTTGGCATAATGGTTATTTGGCATAATGGTTGTTTGGCATAATGGTTATTTGACATAATGGTCATTTGGCATAACAATCATTTGGCATAACAGATGAACATGCTGCTTAATAGAAATTGTTCTAATTTACTGCAATTTTGCAAGGTCTAATGCGGCTATTTTAAATATAAAAAATAATGTAATAAAATATAAAAAAATATGTAATAATGCTATTTCACCTAATATTATCGAACTATTTGGACCAAATATAAAATTCACATATTTCGTTCGAGTTTTCTTTGCACAACATAACTCGATCGAAACGCAAACGAAAATTTACAAATCCAATTATTATTATGACAAATGGCATTATGCCAAATGACCATTATGCCAAAAGACCATTATGCCAAATAACCGTTATGCCAAATAACCATTATGCCAAATAGCGTTATGCCAATCGGTATTATGCCAAATGACCTTATGCCAAACGGGCCGCCCCCAGTGAAACCAATATTAATAGTTTTGTAGCTATCCACAAAAATCATATAGGTTTCGTTGAGTAACATTATCTTTTCTGTCGTTTCGAACCTCGGCAACAAATTTATTTGTTCCTTGCATAGGTCAGCTGATATGATTATCATCAAAAAAATTCCATAATTGATTGTTTTGTACTCCCTTAACATTCAGTAAAAACCATTCAAGCGAAGAGGTTGTATTTCGATTATACTGCTCGTGAGTTAACGGCTGCATGTAGTTAAAACTGCTGGTGCTAGTAGCCAAGGCAATATTCGGGACGTTTCCCGACTGGTAAGCCAGCAACGAAGGCTATCCCGTTCATACGCACAGAGGTGTAGAGACACAGAGGTGCGAGCGTTTAGAAGCGACGAGTCACAAAGGTGCCATCGCATAAAGGTACGAAGGGGTGCAAAGGCACAGAGGTGCTAAAGCAACCCAGTGCTGATCTATCAGGTACCAGAATTTGTACGCTGCGTAAGATCGAAAGAGACGACATATATCGCGAGGTGCTACACTGCAAGCATCACATTTGCTCACCACCAAGAGCAATAGCACTGTACCTGGGATCAGGTAGAGGCAGCACACCACATACATAAGTTTTTATTTTGATATTATCAATTTACAAAAAAATAGTTAATATAATGGATAATCTCGTAGAAGATCATCCGAATCCGATTCCGGATACTAGTAAGATCTTAAATACTCCAAGGACTAAACATTATCCAGAATACCACTGGGCCATGGATAGTCTATTTTCGAAAAAAAGAAAAGGTATTAAATTTGATGCAAATTACAAAGGAATTGACATCACATTTTCAAAAGTTGAAGAAATCTCTAAAGTTAATTGAGATAAAATTCGAGTTGTTGTTACCGACTTGAAACAGGAAAACGATATTGTAACCTGTAAATTATTTGCTGTTGAATACACTAAGGTCTCTTTTTACACGGGGGTTACGTACCGTGTTAAAAAAATCCGTGCAAAAAAACCGCGTGGAAAATTTGACGAAATAATTCCAAAAACCGTAGATTTGATTATTTGTTTGTTTTGTTTTGGATAAAATGTAACTTTTGATAATTTGAAGGGGAATAAAGCTTATTTTTTAACCCCCAAATTTATGCAAGGTGCACATAACTGTGAAAATGTAACTGTTATTTCACAATAGAAACAGAAATCTAAAAAACAGCCTGAGGTTACGAGAAGGGTCCAGTCATACTTGATTAAACACATTGGATGACAAATTAAAATTAGAACACTTAGGAAACGCATTGTACGATAAGCAAATTATTCTAAACAGCTCTAAATGACTCTCTAAATGTATAAAGCATTCAGCTTTCGAAAGAACGATAATACGTACAATTAGAACCCATAAGTACTTTCACTACAAAAAAAGATTTGAGAGTAAGTTCTTTTCAATTCCGAGGTTGCGATGTATAATAAACACTAACGATCTTAACAGTCATTCTCAACTAAACTGATTCGGAAGACATGGGTATTGGATGAAGATCTATGCACGCAGCGACAAAATCAAAGACGAAAAAATTTATAGAGATGAATATGGATCAAATTAGAAAAGGTTTTACAATGTGTCAAAATCATAATACTATTAGAGCTATATCTTTCAAATGGGTATAAAAAACTGTACTGCTCGATATGATGAAGAGTTGAAGTAAATTTGACTAGTTCTTCAACGCTACGAAATTCTCGATGATATCAATGATGATGCTGACATCATACACCACAACTGAGCGGAAGAGACATGTAATTTACGAAAGGGATTCAAGATCTGAAGACTGATTAATCATTTTATGGAACGACGGTCAATAATCTCGTGAATTGTCGAGTGAATGATTTTAGTTAACTTTCAAACTTTAAATTAACTCTTAAAATCGTTTCCTTACAGACAACCTGTTCCCTTTTTTTAATTTTTTCTCAAAATTAAATGACAGTGCATTTTTAACTCTCATCAGAAACCGTGTTAATTGCGAAAACCGTGTAAATAAAAACCGTGTTAATTCCGGAATCCGTGCAAAAAAAGCCGTGTATAAAAAAACCGTGCGAAAATAAACCGTGTAAAAAGAGACCTTAGTGTATAAAGTTTACATTCCATCAAAGGAGGTAGAAATTCACGGTGTTGTGACTGCAGCAAGTCTGACAGCCGATGATTTACTTAAAAATGAAGTTGGTCGTTTTAAAAACTCCATGCTTGAGGAAGTTGAGATACTCGAGTGCAAGCAATTGTACTCAGCATCTATTGTCGATGATATTAAGTCTTATCGTCCCTCAGATTCGTTTCGAGTAACATTTGCCGGATCTGCGTTGCCTAGCCATGTCTATATTGTTAAAATTCGTCTTCCTGTTCGGCTTTTCGTACCGCATGTTATAAATTGCACGAACTGTAAAAAGTTCGGACATAGAGCTACTTATTGTAGTAATAAATCTAAATGTATAAAATGTCAAGGGCCTCATAAGGATAATCTTTGCGATAAATACATTGAAAAATGTGTTTATCGTGGAGAGAGTGCTCATTTAAGTTGCGTAAAGATACAATTAAGCTTCCTTTAAAAGCACGGTCTAAGCGTACATATGTAAAAATGCTTAAAACGATTATTGATGTCCCACCATTGGAAACCGATTTTTCAAATCTTGCGGAGTCAGAGGAATCTGACTCTGACGGAAATAGTGAAGATACCTCGTTTGTCACTCCTCAAGGGTCTGTTAAGAGGAGATTAACAAACCATAAAATTCTGAAAAAGACACCTATAATTATACCTTCAAAAAAAGATCCCCGTGTTAAATCAAAAAAGCCAAATTTAAAACCAAAAACTGTGCCTCCTGGTTTGTCAAATTCACAAACCAATCCAGGAACTAGCACAATAATCCAGTGGGCTCTGTTTCACAGCCACCATCAGGATTACTGAAGTTTTCGGAAATTGTAGAATAGATTTTCGCAGCATTCAATATTTCTGAACCTCTAAAGACCATCATAACGGCATTCCTTCCAATAGCTAGAACTTTTTTGAAGCAGTTATCAGTTCAATGGCCAGCGCTCTCAGGTTTTGTATCATGTGATAGATAATTTATCATCCGCCACAAATGATTTAATCACTGTCCTGCAGTGGAATTGTCGAAGAATCATGCCAAAACTTTATTCATTTAAAGTTTTGTTGCATAGTCAAAAATGTGATGTATTTGCTTTGTTCAAAACACGGCTTACATCAAACATATTCTCAAATTTTAATGACTTTAACATTATACGTCTCGATAGAGACTCTCCGTATTGTGGAGTGCTTTTAGGAATTAAGAAATGTTATTCCTGTTATAGATTGAACATTCCTTCGACTTCTAGTATAGAAGTTTTTCGGTATATATTCCTCCAAGAGCTCAAGTTGGACAGCGACAGCTTAATGAAATTGTCGAAGCCCTTCCTGCTCCACGTTTGATTTTAGGAGATTTAAATTCGCACGGAATGATGTGGGGTTCCGTTTACAATGATAGCAGATTATCTTTAATATATAATATATGCGACAATTTTAGCACGACGGTACTAAATATGGGTAGCATGACACGGATCCGAAGACCACCTGCACGTCCAAGTGCATTCGATTTATCTCTTTGCTCGACTTTAATTCGACTAGATTGCACCTGGAAAGTATTTACACGGTAGTGATCATTTACCAATCATCATCTCAATTAGCAGTAACAAAAGCATTGCTAATTCAGTTAATATTCTATATGATTTGACAAAAAATGTTACATGTACTAAATACCAAAAAGGTGTCTCAAGTACTTTGAACTCAATGGAAGAGCTTTCCTCATTTGAAGAATATGATTTCTTCGTTTGTTCGATTCTGGAGGCCGCAGAACAAGCACAAACCAAACGACTTCTTAGTCTATCGTCTAACAGAATGCTCAGATGTTAAACACGCGAAACAAAATGCTTCCAAGACGTGTTTTAATCGAGGAGGAGGAACTATCAAGAATTTTGAAAAATTCTTGATTTTTGAAACCAAGTACAAGAGCATACTTCGGGCCAAGAAATGCAGCTATTTTAGACATTTTGTCGATGGTTTGTCAAGAGAAACCTCAATGAGCATTCTTTGGAATACAGCCAGACGAATGAGGAATCGTAACGTAACGAAATGAAAGTGAGGAATACTCGAACCGATGGATATTTGATATTGCGAGGAAAGTTTGTGCAGATTCTGTTTCAGCGCATAGCATTATTAGGGAGTCTTCTCCAAATAATAGTTCCATTGATAGCCCCTTTTCAATGATGGAATTTTCCATAGCACTCATGTCTTGTAACAATAACGCTCCTGGGTTGGACAGAATTAAATTCAACTTGGTGAAGAATCTGCCCGACCTTGCAAAACGACGTTTGTTGGAATTGTTCAACAAGTTTCTTGAGCAAAATATTGTCCCACCTGACTAGAGGCAAGTGAAAGTTATCGCCATTTAAAAGCTGGGGAAACCAGCTTCCAATCACAACTCATATAGACCAATTGCAATATTGTCCTGCATCAGAAAATTGTTCGAAAAAATTATTCTTCGACGTCTCGACACTTGGGTCGAGACGAACGGTTTGTTGTCAGATACTCAGTTTGGCTTAAATAAAGAAGAAATAAAGGGACGAACGATTGCCTTACTTTACTCTCGTCTGACAACCAAATTGCCTTCGCTTAAAAACAACAAATGGCATCTGTATTTTTAGGCATTAAAGGAGCATTTGATTCAGTTTCCATCGATGTTCTTTCAGACAAGCTCCATCAACATGGACTTCAAGCGATTATAAATAATTATTTGCACAACCTTTGTTATAGAAATGCATGTATTTCTCACATGGCGATTTGCAACATTCAGAATTAGCTACATGGGTCTCCCGCAAAGCTCATGCCTCAGTCCGCTCCTCTATAATTTTTACGTGAATGACATTGACAGCTGTCTAGTAACCCCATGTACCTTAAGACAATTGCAGATGATGGCATGGTTTCAGTTACTAGACCCAAAGCTATTGACCTTCAAAAACCCTTGCAAGGTACCTTAGATAACTTGTCCGTTTGGGCTGTTCATCTGGGTATCGAATTCTCTGCGGAGAAAACAGACCTGGTCGTCTTTTCAAGAAAGCATGATCCCGCACACCTTTAGCTTCATATGATGGGGAGAATGATCCAACATTTTTTGGCTTTCAAATACTTCGGGGTGTGGTTTGATTCCAAATGCTCGTAGGGAGGAGGACACATTAGGTGTCTGATAACAAAATGCCAACAAAGAGTAAATTTTCTTCGTACAATGACAGGATCTTGGTGGAGTGCTCATCCGGAAGATCCAATAAAATTGGATCAGACAACGATACTTTCAGTGATGGAATATGGATGCGTTTGCTTTCGTTCCGCT
The DNA here is from genome assembly GCF_030247185.1 of Malaya genurostris. Taxonomy (NCBI): domain Eukaryota; kingdom Metazoa; phylum Arthropoda; class Insecta; order Diptera; family Culicidae; genus Malaya; species Malaya genurostris. Next base: position 129,822,745 of record NC_080572.1, read on the forward strand.
GAAAACTCTCATATTATCATACTTGAGCGAATTCTGTATCGTTGTTTGCGAATTGCATGCATTCGACACATACAATTAGTATTGAAGTTCTGGCGGGAGTTCTTCCATTAAAAGATCGTTTTTGAAAGCTTTCATCGTGACTGCTTATTAGCTGTTAGGTACTGAATCCCCGGGTTATTAATAACTTCGAAAGGCTAGTTGAGCTTCAATCTCAAATAAGATTCATGACAGTATATTTTAACCATATGTCACAGGAAATCGACCCTTCAAGATATATTCATATCCCTGACTCATAAAGGTCCCAAAAATATTTTCAAGTAAGTTCAGATATATTGACTCTGAGGAAATATTTGACACGGACGGATCACGAATTGAAGAGGCTACTGGGTTTGGTACGTTCAATAATAATGTTTCGGTTTCATTTAGGCTTCAAGAACCTGTATCTGTTTATATAGCAGAGTTAGCAGCAGTTCATTATAGTTTGAGTGTAATCGTCACATTATCTTTAAACCATTGTTTTCTCTTCACAGATAGTCTGAGTGCAATTGAAGCCATTCACCCAAACGCTGCTGGCAAAAATAAACCGGGCAAAATAAAACAGTGCCTCATAAAGGTCCCAAAAATATTTTCAAGTAAATTCAGATATATTGACTCTGAGGAAATATTTGACACGGACGGATCACGAATTGAAGAGGCTACTGGGTTTGGTACGTTCAATAATAATGTTTCGGTTTCATTTAGGCTTCAAGAACCTGCATCTGTTTATATAGCAGAGTTAGCAGCAGTTCATTATAGTTTGAGTGTAATCGTCACATTATCTCCAAACCATTATTTTCTCTTCACAGATAGTCTGAGCGCAATTGAAGCCATTCGCTCAAACGCTGCTGGTAAAAATAAACCGGGCAAAATAAAACAGTGCCTGAACGACATATTCAATAATAATTATTAAATCACAATAGTTTGGGTCCCGACTCATTGCTCCATTCCAGGCAATGAAAGAACCGATAGTTTAGCCAAACGGGGTGCTATTGAGGGTGAAATTTATGAGAGACCTGAGACGTATCTGTATTATAACGTTTGGTACACTTTCAGAAAAATAGTGATTTTGTGAGAGTGTAATGACGTGACATAGTGGAATTCAACGGTACAACAACAGTACTATTAGTGATCATTCTTGACGACATGGGACGAAAGTTATTAAGATTAAACTTCGGATTGTTCATCTTTGAACAGCACTTGATAAAGTCCAACTTTGATTTATTCGATTGATATATAATAATTTTACTAGAACTACTCTTCACAATTGTTGTTACTAGACTGCTTGAAGGCCTGAGTTTTATAGTAGTATTTATTGATTATGACTTTCATTGGTTTAGTTTTCGATAGAATTACACTGAAAAAAATTAAAGAGTTGTATGCAAGACACGACTGAGCACAATTACATTAAAAATGAATCCATTAGAAGGTTCCCATAATAACAACAAAAATAATGACGTTGGTGGATGCTAGGGATGATGCTCGGAAGGAAAGAAATCGATACCTAGGGTATCGGGATACCGAAATTTTGGGTATCGATGCAAGGTATCAAAAGGCAATAAAGTATCGATACCTGTAAGCATCAATTGATACTTGAGCGGTAATCATTTCAAAATAAAATAAAATTGTCGACAGTGGCGTTATTTTATGATGTACAGAAAGGTGTTTCCATTCAGTAAAAAAACAGAATTGTGACAATCTCAATGTGATTATCAACTGACGTGAATAAAAATTAGCGATACTGAACATCAAATGCAGTAATTTCCTTTTTGTCAAGAAATATTGCAGATGAATCACTCGTTATTACATCGAAACAACGTATTAAGTAGATTACGTCAGCTTGACTGAATACTTAAACGATTCTGATAGGAAATTATGCATCTTTTCGTGTAATATTACATAATCATTTCTGCACATCACTATTCACTACGGATATGCAACGATTACGATATATTATCACAACAATCTTGGTGTCATGTTTAAAAGTAACAAGCCGGAATTTTTGTGTCGATATTCGACAATAGATGAAACACGGATTCATAATTTTACTCCGGAATCAAAACGATCCTCATCTGAGTGGACAGCAACTGGTAAACCTCGTCCAAAGCAGAACAATCGGCTTAAAAGGTTAAGGCCACTTTTGTGGTATGTAATATATGGTGTAATATTTATCGACTATCTTGAGAAACTAACTACCAGTGAATATTGTATAGCGCTATTGAGGCGTTTGAAGGCTGAAATTGCAAAGAGACGACCACATATGGCAAAGAAAAAGGCGGGTGGGTAATGTCAGAGACATAACTGGATGTCGTGAATACGAAAACAAATGACATGTTCCTTAACACTTCCGAATATCAATTAGTTGATCAATTGTATGAATTATGCAAGCATTCCCCTTTTCCTCATTTTTCGCAAAAACAAAGGAGGCTTCACTTGATCTCGATTAGTGTGAATTTCACACAGCGAAAAGTGCAAAAATCTAACCAAACTGTTCTACATTTGCACTAAACTGAGGATATTTTCTTTCGATTTGCGAACAACACATCCTAATAGTTCTTCCGAAAACTTTTAGAGCCATTAGAATGGCTGATTTTTTATAATGCTTTCCAACGTTGCTTTTTCATCCATCGAAATGACTGGCAGCTGTGAGGTAATCGCTCTTGTCGGAAGCGAAACTAGCTTTGCAAACGGCACAAAATACATCTGTTCGCATTGGCGATAGAATCCAAACTGATTAGATTTTTGTTAGGAGCTTTCTTTTACGTGATTTCGTTTGTAGCTTTTCCACTAATGGGCGGTTCTAACGTCTATAAAAATAGTCGCATACAGAATATTAATGTCGATTATTTTATTTCGCATTTGCATAATTTATTGAAAGAAACTATCAATATGATGTAGAAATTCTTTTCTAGCATTTAGAAGGGTCAAATTGTGTAGTTCTCTACGAACTCTGGAACATTTTTCGCAAAAACACAGAAGGTTTCACTTGATCTCGATTACTGTGAATTTTACACAGCGAAAAGTGCAAAAATCTAACCAAACTGTTCTAGATTTCAGGAATCAGAACAGATTGGTTCAAATGGCACGTTCCCCTTGATATTTGGAGATTTGTGCCTTGCCATCAATTTGCTTTTAGCATCATTTTCCCGATATATAAGAGGGAAGGATTGAAACGAAATGGACTAGGAGGATGGGAAAAATTGACGACACAAAAACACATAAAAGCAGAAGTAAATTCTGCACCCCTAAGGGACACCAAACAATCTGCTGAGGATCACATTTAGTGGAAGCAGAAGCAAATTCTGAACCTCTACTAGGTCCCGAACAGTCTGCTATTAATAAAACCTTCAACCCCCGAGAGGATTTAGAGATCTTACAAAAGCGACACCATTCTGCATTCCCGGAAGAATGCAGAACGATTCGCAGTATGTACGAGCAGAAGTAAATTCGGTACCCCCTAAAGGATGCCAAACAATCTGCTAAACCCTATTTAAGGTGAATACAGAAGGGATTCATTCCAGGAAGAACGATGAACCCTTCTGACTATAGCTCCTTACCACATTGGGTGAGAAACGAGAGAATATCCTTCAATTTTAGCTCTGCATACACAGACTCAGCCATGTATGGAGAACCAAAAACCCGGATACGTAGCTGCGTCAATGAGGGACAGTTACATATCAGATGATATGAAGTACCATAATCGCATTCACACAAATCACACGAATAATACTCAGCACGTTGAATAGTAGCCATGTGATAATTGAGTTCGCAATGTCCAGTCAGAGCTCTGACCAGAATACTGCAATGATGCTTGGAGAAATGCAGTAGACACTTTGACATTTTCAGATTTAAATCTGGTAGATATGCTTTTGTCTGAGCGCAAGTTTGCAAGTTGCGCCAGTAGCTGGCATGTTTGGATGCAGCCCAAGAACGAATCTTGTGCTTCATCCAACTAGTTGAAAGTGGTAAAGCTGGTTCAGAACCAACTTAATCATTTGTTGCACCAGCTCTAGCCAACTCATCAGCCCATTCATTTCCAGTAATACCAGAATGGCCGGGTACCCATAAGAAGTAAACAGCATTTGAAATGCTGAGGTCTTCAATTTGAGTTCGACATGCGATCACTAGATTTGACCGTGAGTCATTCGAACTGAGTGCTTTTAAGGCTGCCTGACTGTCGGAACAAAAATAAATTCGTTTACCACAGATCCTCTGCTGAAGTGCCGATTGTACTCCACACAGAATTGCGTAGATTTCTGCTTGGAACACAGTACAGTATCTGTTCCAGCCTCATTTCACGACAGTAGACACCAGCACCAGCACGACCATTCAACAGAGAACCGTCCGTATAACAAACTATGTGTTCATCAAGTTGTCGTTCCAGACAACCATTCCTCACGAAGAGGATAGCTCACATTGAATGTTTTGAAAGGAAAACTGCATGTGAGAGTTAGGTCACTAGGAGCGAGTAAATACTCATCCCACGTAACCATTTGAGACCACAAGCGAGTGTGGCTAGTAGCATAATCTAATGGGTTACTGTTCCAAAGCCCTGTAACCTTAAGACGGTATGCACAAGATAATGCTTCTTGTTTTAGGAACACATGTAGTGGTTTAATGCACAGTAGCGCCTCTAGAGCAGCAGTAGGAGTTGTCGTGAATGCTCCTGTCATCGCCATTAGGACCATCCTTTGGAGATGATTTAGCTTTGACTGAACTGTCGCGACTTCTCCTTTCTGCCACCATACAAGACACCCATATGCTAAAATTGGTCTAACAATAGTTGTGTAGATCCAATGAATATATCTGGGTTTGAGTCCCCATGATTTTCCAAAAGCTCGTCTGCATTGGCCGAAAGCCATGCAAGCTCTTTTAATCCTGAAGTCAATGTGAGCAGACCAATTCAGTTTTGAGTCAAGAATAACCCCGACGTATTTAACTTGATCGACCACAGTGACCTCTGAACCAAAGAACTGCATCGGACGAGCTCCTGTGATTATCCTACGATGAGTGAAAAGCACCATTGATGTTTTGCCAGGATTTACAGATAATCAAACCTGACAACACCATTGTTCAACAGATCGCAGGGCTTGTTGCATTAAATCAAAGAGAGTGTTAATGCTTATACCGGTCATCAATATATGATAATCGTCGGCAAAACCATAAGTCGGAAATCCAAGGTTATTAAGTTTCCTTAACAAACCATCAGCGACTAGGTTCCATAAAAGTGGGAATAGTACACCACCTTGAGGACACCCACAGCTTTCTAATCTCTGCTTGCCGAAGCGATGAACAAAGAAGTCGATTGCTAAGCATTGCGTGTATCCAATTTGTGATACTTGAAGGTATGCCATGACCACGGGCTACTTCCAGAATTGAAATGAAAGACACGTTATCAAAGGCACCTTCAATATCTAGGAAAACTCCCAAGCAAGATTGCTTTTGTGAGAAAGCTTTTTCAATGTTGTACACAACATCATGTAACAGGGTTGTAGTGGACTTTCCACGCTGGTAAGCATGTTGCATTCCATGTAGCGGATGCACGCCCAGACTAACATTCCTGATATAGTGATCGACTATGCGTTCCACTGTTTTAAGAAGAAATGAGCTAAGACTGATAGGCCTGAAACTCTTCGCTTCCTCATAAGTGTCGCGACCGCCTTTGGGAATAAATTTGACAATTATTTCCTGCCAGGCTCTTGGAATATATCCTGTCGCAAGACTAAAAGTAAGTATTTTCTTCAAAACATGTTTGAAAAGTTCATACCCTTTCTGCAGTAATACTGGGAAAACTCCATCCTTTCCAGGAGACTTGTACGGAGCAAAACTCTCAACTGCCCATTTGACCGATTCAATCGTCACAACGCTTCGAGCAAGGGCCCAAGAATCGTAACTACCTGAAAAAGTCTCGGGAAGAGCTGTCGGTGATGGATCCATACAACCTGGAAAGTGAGTGTTAAAAAGATAGTGAAGTACATCACCTTCATCAGACAAGTGTTCACCATCTGAAGTTCTTAAGAAACTGACATTAAAGTCCTTAGACTTCGAAAGTAACTTATTTAATCTGCTAGCCTCGTTGAGACTAGAGACATTTGTGCAGAGGCTTTTCCAACCACTTCGCTCAGACGATCGAAGAGCATTTTTGTAAGCCCTTCGAGCCGACACGAATGCCTCCGACCAATCTCTGCGTCGGTGGTTCCAAGCTCTTCTGCATAGTTTCCTTAGTCTAGCAAGTTCAGCATTCCACCAAGGAGTTCCTCTAGTAGCTCGCACAATCCGAAGTGGACAAGCCTCTTCATATGCTGCAACTATGAGTGAGTTTGTCTCGTCGACAACATTTTCCAAATCAATTGGGGTTTCAATTGTTGGTTGGTACCCGTAAAATCTGGTCGCCAAGCCCTCTTCATAGAGGTCCCAGTTTGTAGATTTGGGATTGCGATATGTGATAATATCAAATTTAACGTTTAAATGATCAAAGAAGATGTACTTATGATCAGACAACGAAGGTTCGAGCTCATCGGAGACGAGCCAATTCACCAACTCATGCGCAATTCTATCAGAGCAGAGAGTTACGTCCAAAACCTCCTCTCTTCCAGATCTCGCAAAAGGTGGACGGTTTCCTGCATTGACTATGTGCAGGTTTGTACTGCTCACAAATTCCATCATATCAGAGCCTCTCGAATTTATATCTGTGCTGCCCCAAATGATATGGTGAGCATTTATGTCACTGCCGATTACAAGCGGTAAATCACTCTTGCAGCAGTATGATACAACCTTTTTGAAGTCATCGCTTCGAAGGTTGGTTATGCGGTAAATATGCCGAACAATAGACATATTTCCTGTCTATGCCATCAATAGTCATACCAACTGTGACAGCACAAATATCCCGAGTTGTGAGCTCCGATATGAGAGAAACATCGAGAGCACTATTTGCAAGTATGCATGCTCGAGACATTTCACGTGGATTAGTCATACCGGTCTTGTTGAAGGCAACAAAGACTGGGTTTAACAATTCTCCAACGTAGAAGTTTCCCTTTTGGACATATGGTTCTTGAACCAAAGCTATAGAAGCTCTACCTTCTTGCAGAAGTCTGGATAGATTCATAGTTGCTGTACGTTTATGCTGAAGATTGATTTGTGCCACTCTAACCATTATCAATTAGAGTAACGAACATTCCACCTCCAGCACTTATCGTATAACAACTAGAAGAAACCAAATATATTGGCTTATAATCGCCTATAGCGAACCATGTAAGGATGTTTTTAAATGCTTTAATCATTTAAATCCCACGAGTTGCGAAGAAAGAAGTCGTCCACTGTGCCAGAGCTTCGCTTAACACAGTAAGGGAAATCTCCAAGATATTCCGTTCACGACTGCATTGTTTAACCTCCTGCAGCCATTCAGCCATCGGCACGGAAATACACCTTGACTTAGGAGTTCCTATTTTTGTGGCCTTTTACGACATGGAACAGGAAACCAGTGGATCGATTCTTGGTAAAAAATAATTCCGCCGGGTGCCACACGGCTTACTTGTTTGGTGGACTTATACCACCGGTACAGGTGGACCGTAGCGTTATTCTTAGCCAGTTGGGAAACCGCTACCGACACTACACGGCTATCTAGGCTGCTCAGAGAGGGAAGTTGACATTGATGGTCAACTTCCATGGATGGCCGAGCAGCCAAACACAGAAGGTTTCACTTGATCTCGATTACTGTGAATTTTACACAGCGAAAAGTGCAAAAAACTAACCAAACTGTTCTAGATTTGCACTAAACTGAGGATATTTTCTTTCGATTTGCGAACAACAAATCCTAATAGTTCTTCAGAAAACTTTTAGAGCCATTAGATCGGCTAATTTTTTATAATGCTCTCCAACGTTGCTTTTTCATCCATCGAAATGACTGGCAGCTGTGACGTAATCGCTCTTGTCGGAAGCGAAACTAGCTGTGCAGACGGCACAAAACACATCTGCTCGCAGTGGCGATAGAATCCAAACTGATTCAATTTTTGTTAAGAGATTTCTTTTTATGTGATTTCGTTTGTAGCTTTTTCACTAATGGGCGGTCCTAACGGCTATAAAAATAGCCGCATACAGAATTTTGATGTCGATTATTTTATTTCGGTTTTGCATAATTTATTGAAAAAAACTATCAATATGCTGTAGGGATTCATTTCCAGCATTCAGAAGGGTCAAATTGCGTAATTCGATACGATATTAAACTCGGAACATTTTTCGCAAAAAAAGGCTTCACTTGATCTCGATTACTGTGAATTTCACACAGCGAAAAGTGCACAAATCTAACCAAATTGTTCTTGATTTGCACTAAACTGAGGATAATTACCTGCGATTTGCGAACAACAAATCCTAATAGTTCTTTAGAAAAATTTTAGAGCCATTAGAACGGCTGATATTGTGTAATGCTCTCCACCGTTGTTTTTTCACCAATGCTAATGACTGGCAGCTGTGATGTAATCGCTCTTGTCGAAAGCGAAACTAGCTGTGCAGACGACACAAAACACATCTGCTCGCAGTGGCGATAGAATCCAAACTGATTCAATTTTTGTTAAGAGATTTCTTTTTATGTGATTTCGTTTGTAGCTTTTTCACTAATGGGCGGTCCTAACGGCTATAAAAATAGCCGCATACAGAATTTTGATGTCGATTATTTTATTTCGGTTTTGCATAATTTATTGGAAAAAACTATCAATATGCTGTAGGGATTCATTTCCAGCATTCAGAAGGGTCAAATTGCGTAATTCTATACGATATTAAACTCGGAACATTTTTCGCAAAAAAAGGCTTCACTTGATCTCGATTACTGTGAATTTCACACAGCGAAAAGTGCACAAATCTAACCAAATTGTTCTTGATTTGCACTAAACTGAGGATAATTACCTGCGATTTGCGAACAACAAATCCTAATAGTTCTTTAGAAAAATTTTAGAGCCATTAGAACGGCTGATATTGTGTAATGCTCTCCACCGTTGTTTTTTCACCAATGCTAATGACTGGCAGCTGTGACGTAATCGCTCTTGTCGAAAGCGAAACTAGCTGTGCAGACGACACAAAACACATCTGCTCGCAGTGGCGATAGAATCCAAACTGATTCAATTTTTGTTAAGAGATTTCCATTTATGTGATTTCGTTTGTAGCTTTTTCACTAATGGGCGGTCCTAACGCCTATAAAAATAGCCGCATATAGAATTTTAATGTCGATTATTTCATTTCGGATTTGCATAATTTATTGAAAGAAACTATCAATATGCTGTAGGGATTCGTTTCTAGCATTCAGAAGGACCAAATTGAGGTCCTTCTGAATGCTAGAACTCACTACGATATTCACCACTTTTCGGAACATTTTTTATGAACGATTTGTTGTACAGCAGCAGATATTTTCTTCTCTTCCTCAGAACGCGTTCTGATTGGCTGGTGTTGACATGGGTCAAATGAGATAGGTTTTTCAATAGTGTACTATTGAAATACTTCAATGCTTTTGCTATACACGTTTAAGTTGAAGAATTTCGATTCTATTGGTAGTTAGATTATATAAATCCTTCCACAGATCACTGAGCTATGAGCTTTCAAAATACGAGAAAGGCAAACTCGCCATATGAATTATCCTCTTTGATACTCGTTTATACCAAACATTTCAGAAAAGTTTAATTTTGAACGATTTGAGATTATGTCACACAACTGAAAATTTTATCATAAAATTGTGATCATATGTCCGATGGCATGTAGCAAAAATTATGTTGATTCGTTAGATACAACAAGAGATATTCACGATCAAAAACTTATCACTCTCTTAGAGAGAAAATTTTGAAAAGGCACCCCATAGAAAAGTAAGTCGTATTCACGACAAAAAATTTGTTTCCTCTAGACAACGCACCGTGTCACAAGTCAATCAAAATAATGACAAAACTATATAAATTGAACTTCGAATTACCCTTACATCCACCGTATTCGCCAGATTTTTCTCCCAGCGACTACTCGCTGTTCGCAGACCTGAACAAAATGCTCACCGGAAAGAAATTTCTTACGAATGAAGAGGTTATTGCTGAAACTGAGGCCTATTTTGAGGCAAAAGATAAATCGTTCTACAAAAGTGGTATTGAAATGTTAGAGCGGCGCTGAAATGATTGCGTTGCCCTTGATGAAGATTACGTTGTTGAATAAAATTCATTTTAAACTCTCTTCGTTAGGTCCGGGACTTTTTAGCCCATGTGTTATGAACTATATGTGCTAGTTTTGTTGATGGTTTTTTTTCATTGCACTCTCTTTTAGCGCACCTGTGGGACAGAGCGAGTTGGTCGAGAACGAATTTAAGCGACGGCTAGTCCACGTCATACCAATACATTGAAGCTTTGTTAAAGCCGAAAAAAAATGCTCCATTGGGACAGAGTTGCCGTTTTAAAATCTGTGTTTCAACTTTAAAAATCTTTGTTGCATATTCTCGATCATAATCTGTGAAAATCTGTGGAAATCATTTAGAAAATAGGTCATTTTTATGAAATAGTCATAAAAATCTGTAGTCATCTGTGAATCTGTGTGGCAAAATAGATAAAAAACATTCACATTCACATTCATCGAATGCATCATAACTGGTGATGATGTGTGGATCTATGAATATGACGTCGAAACCGCACAACAATCGACCGAATGGCGCTTCGAAGGCGAGCCGTTGTTCTAAATTTTCATCTATTATAAAAATCGCCACACGAAAATTTTTCAACTTCTTTGTATAGACGCCAAACAAAAACTAATCTTACGATATGCGTCAAAATTTGACAGAATGTGTATAATAGTGTTGCCAACGTTGGGAGAATAAAAGTTTACCGATTGGACAAGCGCGGGAATTTTAAAATTAAAATTCCGGTTCTTTTTTGATCATAAGGTTCATGTATACACACACATATATACACACAAACATTGCTCAGCTCGACGAACTTATTTATAAATATGCTCGCAATATGCAACAAATGGATATTTTTTCGTTTGCCTCAATCTTAGATATAGTATTTTAAAAATAACCTGTTTTGCCTTTATCATATAGAAAGGCTATGTAATCGCTGTGAAAACCGAACCGACTTTACAACCGAGGCCCGGAGTGCCATTCGACTCAGTTCCTCGTGACAATAAAATGTCTGCCTGTCCGACAAATAATGTTACTCAATTTGCTCACCCCTGAACCAATTTGCACAAATTCAGATTCAATCGGACGTGAATTCGTGTTTTCCCAATCGTGCGGTGAATTGGTTTATTCCGTTATCAAGGTCATTTCGTGTTATATTGTCTGCATCAGTGCGGTCGAGTGATAATTCGAATTAATCCGTCCTCAAGGTCGATTGTGAGCTTGTGTAAAGAAGCACTGTGTGTGGTACCGTTAGCCGCTGGGCGCTGCTGCTATATTGTTTACAAATAAATTAGACAGAGTATAGTGAAAAAACGTGTAAGGTTGTATTGTACAGTGCAGCGAAAGATGCAAAAAAGTGATCTTCCCTTAAGGAGGTTTTCTGCACTTCATTGAAAGGAATATTCACCGATTTCCTAGGACCGTGCCTTGACGGTCATGTGTGAAGAGAGACATGCGGATAACTCCTGCGGGGGAGACATTGAGAAGTGTCTCTACTGTAAGGATGGGCCGCATGACCTCTCTGATTATCCCGTGTACAAATTGCGTAATGATAAAATGAAGCGTTCACTCAAGCTACATTCCAAGTGCTCATTTGCGGAAATGTTGAAATGTGCTACGCCACCATCCTTACGCTTACCTGTCAACTGACGAGAACGAATATGATGACCCCCTCGAAGGTACATCTTCTTCTGTCCCTGGTAGCTCATCAATCAGGAAGAGGAGAAATATATTCTCTCATTAGCTCCCTAGTAAGGGTTCGAAGATGTTTTTAGAGTGGGTTAATAAAACTACATCAACAGGAAGTGGTGGCAAACAACTGGAGAAAAGAGCTTCAGGTCTTGGAAAATTAAATTCCAATTTAATTGCAAAAATTTCCACCACTTCCTGGGATTTCAAAACCCCCGAAAGTCCCTAAAAATCTATCAGAAAATTTACCAGTTAGTGGGTTTGTTAAATTTTCTGATGTCGTGGACTGGATCATGACTTCCCTTAATATTTTAGAACCTCTTATAAGCCTATTAATGGTTTTCATTCCTACAGTTAGTTGACTGCAAAATGGCCCCTTCTTTAAGTGATCGTATTCTTCGATGACTAAGTCACCCACAGAGGTCAGGGATACAATCACTGTTATTCAGTGGAATTGCAGAAGTATCATTCCAAAAATAGATCCTTTCAAGCTATTAGTAAACGATCTAAAATGTGACGCACCATCACTGCCCACGGAAGACCGCTCCAGTCGAAGACCAGCATGCGGGCCATCCGCTGAGCCTTCGTAGCCTGGGGGTGTTTCCCGCGGACCCACACGGACCCAAGGATTCTGCCAACATAGATATTTACCAACGCCATCTGGAAGGCTCTCATGTTATATTCAATTCATCGGCCACTACCGATCGCCAGCTGAAAGCTCTCGAGAACCCGCAACCCCGATACTACATTACATAATGATACTATTCTGATTTTAAGTTGGACGATAATTAAGATCAGAAAATACCCTTGGCATCTCAGAGCTTAAGCAGTGTGCCTTGAAATTATATTATATTATTGAATAAAAAAAAGTATTGTGGTTTCATAAACTGCGACTTCCGGTTCCGGAATTACAGGGTGATATACACAAAAAAAGGAAAACATAGTCACACACGTTTCTCAGAGATGGCTGAATCGCTTTTCACAAACTTAAACTCAAATAAAAGGTCTTATGGCCACACACAATTTTCCTGAATTTCATCCGGATCCGACTTCTGGTTCAATAACTTCAGGGAAATATGGGCAAATTTATAGAAAATGAGCACTCAAATTTCTCGGAAATTTCCTCATCGATTTTCACAAACTAAATAGGAAATAAAAGGTCTAAATTCTTTAAAAAGTCACCTAGAAGTTGATCCAGATTCGACTTCCGGTTCCGGTATTACAGTGCGATTAGTGAAAATTTTCAATTTCATGAGTATGTTTTCACAAGCGATGGCGAAACGAGGTGCACATTCTCATAAAACTTACTGCTAAATCTAGTAGATCTTATCCGTGAGTGAATATATAAAACTACTTTGGGACTACTAACTTCCGGTTTCCGCTTTCGAAAGCAGCGATAATAGTGAAGAAAAGCTCCAAAAACTTATGTCACTTAGATTTATCAGCAGCGGTTGAACCGAACGAATCATGATTCAAACTAAATCTCCCGCTGTCTTTAAATATACTGAGCAATTTCATTCAGATCCGATTTCCAGTTCCGGAATTATAGGGCGATGTGTGTCAAAACATTTAAATTATCATTTATTTTTTTATGACGATGCTTGCAGCGTGCTTTGTTCAATTTCGTATAACGTGCAGGGTTGCCACATTTAAATCTCTATTTTTCAGGTGAAAAAATGTAGATTTGTAAATCTTTTAATCAATTTGTACTTACTTTTTTTGTCGTGAATACGACTTACTTTACTATGGGGTGCCTTTTCATAGTTTACCCTCTGAGAGAGTGATAAGTTTTTGATCGTGAATATCTATTGTTGTATCTGATGAATCAACATAATTCTTGCGACATGCCATCGGAAATATGATCACAATTTTATGATAAAATTTTCAGTTTTGTGACATAGTCTCTAATAATTCAAAATTAACCTTTTCTGAAATGTTTGGTATAAACGAGTATCAAAGAGGATAATTCATATGGCGCGTTTGCCTTTCTCGTATTTTTAAAGCTCATAGCTCAGTGATCTGTGAAAGGATTTATATAATCTAACTACCAATAGAATCGAAATTTTTCAATTTAAACGTGTATAGCAAAAGCATTGAAGTATTTCAATAGTACACTATTGAAAAACCTGTCTCATTTGCTCCATGTCAACACCAGCCAATCAGAACGCGTTCTAAGGAAGAGAACAAAATATCTGCTGCTGTACAACAAATCGTCCGGGAAAAATGTTCCGAAAAGTGGTGAATATCGCAGTGAGTTCCTCAATTTGGTCCTTGTGAATGCTGGAAACGAATCCCTACAGCATATTGATAGTTTCTTTCAATAAATTATGCAAATCCGAAATGAAATAATCGACAATAAAATTCTGTATGCGGCTATTTTTATAGCCGTTAGGACCGCCCATTAGTGAAAAAGCTACAAACGAAATCAGGTAGAAACAAGCCTCTCAACAAAACTTGAATCAGTTTGGATTCTATCGCCACTGCGAGCAGATGTGTTTTGTGTCGTCTGCACGCTTTCGACAAGAGTGATTACGTCACAGCTGCCAGTCATTAGCATTGGGAAAAAAACAACGGTGGAGAGCATTGCACAATATCAGCCGTTCTAATGGCTCTAAAAGTTTTCTAAAGAACTATAAGGATTTGTTGTTCGCAAATCGTAGGGAAATATCCTCAGTTTACGGCAAATCAAGAACAGTTTGCTTAGATTTGTGCACTTTTCGCTGTGTGAAATTCACAGTAATCGAGATCAAGTGAAGCCTTTTTTTGCGAAAAATGTTCCAGAGTTTAATGTCGTAGAGAATTACGCAATTTGACTCTTCTGAATGCTGGAAACGAATCCCTACAGCATATTGATAGTTTCTTTCAATAAAATATGCAAATCCGAAATGAAATAATCGACATTAAAATTCTGTATGCGACTATTTTTATAGCCGCTCATTAGTGAAAAAGCTACAAACGAAATCAGGTAGAAACAAGCCTCTCAACAAAAATTGAATCAGTTTGGATTCTATCGCCACTGCGAGCAGATGTGTTTTGTGTCGTCTGCACAGCTAGTTTCGCTTTCGACAAGAGCGATTACGTCACAGCTGCCAGTCATTAGCATTGGGAAAATACAACGGTGGAGAGCATTACACAAGATCAGCCGTTCTAATGGCTCTAAAAGTTTTCGGAAGAACTATTAGGATTTGTTGTTTGCAAATCGTAGGGAAATATCCTCAGTTTACTGCAAATCAAGAACAGTTTGCTTAGATTTGTGCACTTTTCGATGTGTGAAATTCACAGTAATCGAGATCAAGTGAAGCTTTCTTTGTTTTTGCGAAAAATGTGAAAAAGGGGAATGCGTGCATAATTCATACAATTGATATTCGGAAGTGTTAAGAAACATGTCAGTTGTTTTCGTATTCACGACATCCAGTTATGTCTCTGACATTACCCACCCGCCTTTTTTATTCAAGAATATAATGTTTAAGGCACACTGCTTAAGCTCTAAGATGCCAAGGGCTTTTACTAATTTTATTTAACGACTAACTTAAAATTAGGGTGGTAGCATTGAGTAATGTCATATTTGGGTCGCAGTGGTTGACTTCAGCAGTGGCCGGTGAATTTAATATTCCATGAGAGTCTTCCATATGGCGTTGGTGAATATTCATGTTGGCCGCATTCTTCGGTCCGTGTGGGTCCGCGGGAAACACCCGTTACGAATACCCGGCGGGTGGCCCACATGCTGTTGACAAGTTTCCGTGGGCGATGATGATGTTGTTACAGAAGAAAATGAAAAAAAAATATAGCGAAGTAAATATTGCGGAAAACGGAGTAAAAAGGGGATATGGGAATGAAATGACTAAAAACGACAGAGATCTAATTAGTTGACATCGAGATGGTGAAGAGACGGGGATGGGGGAAGCGAAAAGGTTAGTGACAGCAAAAAGATCTTGTTAGTTCCGATGAAGATGGTGGACAGATGAGAAATCGGGATAATCGGCGGAAGTTAGTGTCGAACCTGCAGGTGAAAATTATTCTTAGCCACAGTTGAAACAACGTCGATAAATAGGAGAAACTTTCAAAGCAAGATGTAACAGATTACACATGTATATTAATGTGTTTAAGGTAATGATATATGAGAACCATATATGAACTATCTCGATTCGCCAACACATTCCGAACCGGAACCTCAGGCGATCTACCTTGGGCCCTAAGGGATTCCAGTAGCTTCGACCTGGCGTCACGATACTCTACGCACGACCACACGACATGCTCGATGTCCTGATGACCGTCGCCACAGGTGCAGAGCCCGTTCTCCACGATCCCGATACGCCGGAGATGTGCGTTGAAGGTATAGTGATTTGACATGAGTCGTGACATAACACGAATGAACTCGCGACTCCCGTTCATCCCCCTGAAATAAGGTTTCGTCGATACCCTAGGGATAATGGAATGCAGCCATCGTCCCAGTTCGCCATTGCTCCATGAAGTTTGCCAACTTTCGAGAGTTTTCTGACGAGAGATACTGATAAATTCAATGAAGCAGATTGGTCTTTCATAAATATCACTTTCTAATGTGCCCACCTTAGCCAATGAGTCTGCCTTTTCATTTCCCGGAATGGAACAATGCGAAGGGACCCAGACGAACGATATTGAATAAGACCGTTCAGATAAAGTTCTCAAGTGTTCCCGTTTTTTCCCCAGGAAATATGGGCTTCATTGCCCGGAGAGCTTCTATTGAGCTTAGACTGTCCGTGATAATGAAGTAATGGTCTTTGGGCAAGGTTTCAATGATCTCGAGGGTGTACTGAATAGCAGCTAATTCTGCGACGTAAACTGAAGCCGGATCACTGTGTTTGAACGAAGCGGTGATATTCTGATTGAAGATGCCGAAGCCTGTGGACTTGTTGATGTTTGATCCGTCAGTATAAAACATCTTTTCACAGTTGACTGTTCTAAATTTGTTATTAAAGATAGTATGGGCCACTTGAGGGCGTACGTGATCCGGTATTCCATGAATCTCTTCTTTCATGGATGTATCGAAAAACACAGTAGAATCAAAAGTATCCAAGAAATGAGCACGGTTGGAAGCAAACGAAGAAGAATTAATATTCTGAGCCATGTAATCGAAATACAAGGACAAAAAAAGGGTTTGAGAATTAAGCCCAACTAATCTTTCGAAATTTTCAATCACCAGGGGATTCAAAATGTCGCATCTAATGAGCAAACGATATGAGAGATCCCAGAACCGGTTTTTCAATGGGAGAAAGCCCGCCAGCACTTCGAGGCTCATCGTAGGAGTCGAGCTTGATGAAATGAGTGTTCGCGGCGGATCGGAAGCAGAAGCATCCATATTCCATTACGGACAATATCGTTGTTTGATACAGCCTTATCAGGTCTCCTGGGTGGGCACCCCACCACGATCCGGTTATTGTACGAAGAAAGTGATTCTTTGTTGGCATTTTCGTTTCAGATACCTAATGTGACATCCCCAGGTGCCTTTGGAGTCGAACCAGACCCCGAGATATTTAAATGTGAAGACCTGAGCTATGGTTTCACCCCCTAGTTGAAGCTGTTATTGTGCTGGTTCTCTCTTCCTTGAAAATACAACCAGCTCAGTTTTCTCCGTAGAGAATTCGATACCCATTTGAAGAGCCCATGTCGACAAGTTGTCGAGGGTATCTTGTAACGGCCCTTGCAGATCGCCAGCTTTCAGTCCTATAATAGACACAACACTGTCGTTTATCGATATCGTTTACGTAAAAATTGTATGAAAGGGGGCTTAAGAATGAGCCCTGAGGAAGACCCATGTAACTGAATCGTATTGTCGACAATTCACCATGCGCGAAATACATGTGTTTCTCAGACAATAGATTATGTAAAAAGTTGTTCAAAACTTGGGAAAGACCATGCTGATGTAGCTTCTCAGATAGGATATTTACGAGCAAATGCCACTTGAATTTCGGTTGAGAGCAACGCAAGACAATCGTTCGTTCCTTTGCCCCTGCGGAAACCAAATTGTGTATCTGAAAGCAAACCATTAGTTTCGACTCAATTGTCTAGACGAAACAGAATCATATTTTCGAACAATTTCCGGATACAGGAAAGCCGATACGAATTGTGATCGGAGGCTGGTTTTCCTGGTTTTTGAATGGCGATCACTTTCACTTGTCTCCAGTCATGTGGAACAATGTTGTCCTCAAGGCACTTATTGAATAAACTTAACAAGCGCCTTTTGGCGGGGTCAGGTAGATTTTTCAACAAGTTGAATTTTATTCTATATAATCCCAGGGCTTTATTGTTACATGACAAGAGTGCAAGTGAGAGCTCTACCATCGAAAACGGTGTTTCGTTTGTATTTGGTGTCGCGGCGCGGATGATTTTCTGTTCCGGAACAGAGTCTGGGCATACTTTTTTAGCGAAATCGAATATCATGCGGTTGGGATATTCCTCGGTTTCATTCGTGGTGTTATGATTGCACATTCGTCGGGCTGTGTTCCAAAGAGTGCTCATCGATGTTTCTTTCGTTAAGCCGTCTATAAACCGACGCCAGAAACCGCGTTTCTTGGCCCTAATCAAGTTCTTAGTTTTAACGTCTAACGCCGCGTAATTCCGGTAGTTATGAGGTTCTGAATATTTTATAAGCGGAGGCTCTCTTCGCGTTTAAATTTGTGCACTCTTTGTCCCACCACGGGTTGGGAGGACGGATGTTAGTTTTCACGCCGGGTACACGTTTCGTCTGAGCTTGAGTCACGGTGTCGAGATTCAAGCCAGCCAAAAACGTGTACTCTTCCTTCGGAGGAAGTTGTTGAGTTCTTTCAAGTTTGTCAGATATCGAGGTCGCGTAGCTATTCCAATCAATATTTCGTGTGAGGTCATACGAAACATTGATTGTCTTCGATGGTTTTGAGCCGCTGGTGATTGATATTACGATCGGTAGATGATCGCTACCGTGGGGTTCAGGAATTACCTCCCACATGCAATCCAACCGTAGCGATGTCGAGCAAAGAGATAAATCCAGCGCACTTGGTCTTGCTGGTGGTGCAGGAATCCGTGTCATTCCTCCCGTATTCAAGATTGTCATATTGAAGATGTCGCAGATATCATGGATCATAGCTGAACTGTTATCGTCGTGAAGACAGCCCCATCCCGTACCGTGTGAGTTAAAGTCTCCTAAAACCAACGTCGGTGCAGGAAGGAGCTCTATGATATCACTGAGCCGCCGATGCCCAACCGAGGCTCTTGGAGGAATATAGATGGAAGCAATGCAAAGGTTCTTACCTTTAATTGTAACATGACATGCGACAACTTCAATAATTGGTATCGAGGGAAGGTTAATTCGATAAAAAGAATAGCACTTTTTGATCCCCAAAAGTACTCCTCCGAAGGGATCATCTCGATCCAGGCGAATAATGTTAAAATCGTGGATGTTTAAGGGTATTTCAGAAGTTAGCCAAGTTTCGTACAATGCAAATGCGTCACATTTCAGATTATTTACTAGAAATCTAAATGAATCTATTTTTGGGATGATACTTCTGCAATTCCACTGTAAAACAGTGATTAGATCCGTGACCATCTCGGCAAAGGAACGCTTGGAGTGTTCCTTCAGGGAACGCTTCATCCGATGTCCTCGCAGTTTGTAAGCGCGACAGTCAGAGAGGTCATGCGGACCCTCCTTACAGTTGAGCATGAGCTTCCCCACAGTTGGTACAACATGGCTTATTGCTGCAATGGGTAGCTGTATGCCCCAGTTGTTTGCAATTAGTACAATTCATTATCTGGGGTACAAATAGATGAACAGTTGGGCAATGCCGAGCCGGTGAAGGTCACACAATAAGAGTCTGATTGGGGATAAGACTTTGTTCCATCCCCGGCGATCGATACTGAATGCAATCGCTTGCAATCCAGTATCTTGACATTCTTAAGTGAGGGGTCTTTAAAACAACCCGCCCCGTACTTAAAAATATCCTCGCAAGTCAAACTCGAATCGGTGACCACACCGTCGATTTCTACTTCGCGAGCTGGTACATAGACGCGGTACTCCAGCGTAAAAGGATCCTTTTGAACAAGCTCATTAGCCTGTTTTGAGCTGGTAAACAGGACCCTGAGCTTGTCTGGCCGTATTCTATCAATACTTTTTATAGTATTATATCGCGATGTCAGGTCTCGCGATATTTTTAAAATATTTAATTTATTTTTCTCTTGATTTGGTCCGGAAATAGTGTCGGTAGTGCGAGCCCATTAGGATAGCTCTTTATGCGGGACTTTTTACAGACAAGGAAAGTCTCCATTTGGGGAGGGGGGGGACTTCGTCGATCGGCGTATCGGCGCTTTGATGGTGTGCAAAAAATCTCCGAGAGGAAAAGGCACACTTATTTATAATCCTCACACAATGGCCGCTTGTTCATAATCCGCACACTTGGCCTTGATCGGCGAAACAATAACCGGCTAACGGTACCGTTTCGATCGACCGCTCACAATAAGACACTGTTCTATTATATAATGCGAAAAAAAACCTCTCAGCGGAAAAAGCACTATTGTCTATCACACAATATCGTCCGACCACTTTATCACACACACACAACTGGTTTTCAATGCTTTCGCAGTAAATCCAAATCACGTCCGTTCGCTCGGTCTCCATTTGGGGAGGGGGGGGGGGACTTCGTCGATCGGCGTATCGGCGCTTTGATGGTGTGCAAAAAACCTCCGAGAGGAAAAGGCACACTTATTTATAATCCTCACACAATGGCCGCTTGTTCATAATCCGCACACTTGGCCTTGATCGGCGAAACAATAACCGGTTAACGGTACCGTTTCGATCGACCGCTCACAATAAGACACTGTTCTATTATATAATGCGAAAAAAAACCTCTCAGCGGAAAAAGCACTATTGTCTATCACACAATATCGTCCGACCACTTTATCACACACACACAACTGGTTTTCAATGCTTTCGCAGTAAATCCAAATCACGTCCGTTCGCTCGGAAGGTTGAAACGGCAATGTATTTGTACTTACTTGTTAGTGTTAAATCAAAATCATGATAACGATGATTTTCTATAAAAGTACACTTATTGCTGTTCTCATATAGAAAGTTTATGCAATCACTTAAAAGACTGACTAGTGAAAATTGGCCCAGAGGGCTAAGTGTTCTATATCATTCGACGCAGTTCATCGAGCTGAGCAAAGGTGTGTGTATGTGTGTGAGTATGTGTCGAATAATCTCACTCATAAAATAAAAAATTCCCATAGTCCCATAGGTTGCTATTGAATTTCATCATGCTTTCATAGAGTAAAGTGTGTTTAAAATTGCACTGTCATTTAGAACGACGATGCAAAAAAAGGGAAAAATTCTTCTAGATTTGGCTCAAAACTGATTCAATTTGTAGGCTATATTAGTTACTTGCTAAACGAATCGACTTCGGATATACTGGTTCCAAGTTCCCGGTTTCAGAAGTACCGGAAATATTGGTCAAAAATTCTAAAACGAGACTCACTCAATTTTCTCAGGGATGGGTCGTCATAGGTTACTGTTTAATTTCATCCGGGTTCGACTTCCGGTTCCAGAACTGTAGGGTGAAGTGTGCTTAATCATTTAGTGCGGCGATGCAAAATAAGAAGAAAAATTCTTATCAACTTGACACTGTTTACAAATTGAAAAGGTTGTGTAAGTTCATACCCAAAGAAAGTTCCTTATTCTATTCAAGATTGAAAAAGAAGTTTCTTTACACAATCTTCTAATGATATTTATGGAAATATAAGTAATATGAGAAAGCCATCATTACACCACTAGGTATATTAAGAAAGTATGGGTGTGTAATGTCACAGACATCACTGGATATCGTGAAAACGAATATAACTAAAACCCTTTTTTCTTACTTTTGAATACTTGTATTAATTATGCCATCTTTCCTCTTTCTCACTACTAGAATTGTAAACAACGCACCTAAACTGAGTCGGTGCTATGCATTTTATGTAGCAAATTAACAGAAACAACTGCGAACTTCAACCGGTAGAAAAAAGGGCCGTATATGGTACAGTAAATAAAAACTTCGCATAGTTTTTTTGGGAATATGTTAACCGATTCGAAGAATTCAGGAATTAGGGAATGGGCCTGAGTTTAAGAACTAAAATCAGAACTTAGAGCAGGCTCAGAATTCAATTGCAATTTAGTTTTTGAACTAGTTTCGAAACTGAATTTAGTTCCGGAATCCAATTCCAACAAGCAGGTTCTGAATTCTAAACCTGTATTCTGAAATTAAGTCTTTGAAACATAATTTTGAAACTAAATTCTCCTCCCGACGATTGAGTCCAAATAAGAGCACTACCTAAGCTTTTTAGGTTTTATACCAAGCGAAAGGTCTGCTTTCTTTGCCGACTGCTTCTCCTGACGACCGAAGTCCAAATGAGAGCACGACCTGAGCGTTTGAGGTTTTGTACCACGCTAGAAGTCTGCTCTCATGACTGGCGTCTATATTCGATATTCGCGATAAAGTTCTGTCCATTCTTGTACAGGGTTAATTTTGAAAAGGCGCCACATAGTAAAGTAAGTCGATTCCACGACAAAAGGTTTTGAACTATTTTTACTCATAACTTCGATTCGAAAATTCCACCTGAATTTATCTGTCAAATTAGTTTTGATAAGCTCTAAAAGATGTTCAAAGACTACAAAAACCAAAATTGATATATGAAGAATGTAGAACAGAAAACTGATTTTTTAGGAACACACCAAGTTGTTATATTGAAATAGATGTAAAACTAAAATCGTTACAGACAGGCGTCTCCGGCAAAGCTGGTGGATATAAGTTTTTCTACAATTTTGCCGAAAGATGCAGCCCTCTATCTGAACTCATTTGGAAAATGATTTTTGGATCATCCTAACACCATCTGCATCAAAATATGGCTTATCTATCACTGATCATTTGTTCAGGAGCTGATAGTCATTGCTCTTAAGCATAAGGATAAGCCACTAATGTTTTTGTTTTCCTAAATTGTGGATTCGGACTATTGATGGGCAAAACCGTTCATTGGAGAGAGCCGTTCAACCACTATAACCCTGCTCCGCTGTAGTGACAGCTTGCCGTTCATTTTGAATGAACCGTTCAGAACTAGAAAGTCCAATCAAAAGAATTAGTTCTTTCTTTCGTTCTTTGCATGTTTATGCAAAGACTACACAAGAGCTTAGGTTTAGCGAGCAAGAAAACAAAAGAAGGTCACTGTCAGTCGGTGTTGAACAGTCGTTCGTACCGCACGCGTATAGCTCTTGGCTCCTGGAATTTTTTCTGGCTGCCTAGAGTTTCATTTATTCAAGGCTTCAGTCTGTTTCAAGGCTACCTGAATCACTAACAGTCTTTTTAAAGACTAACAATTAGTCAGCCTTTCTCAAGGCTATACAAAGAGTGATATTCTAATATAATTAGTCTTTTTCAAGACAAAGAAAATCAGCCTATTTTAAGGCTAGCTATTCAAAGAACTGTTCTTCGAACTAATCAGTCTTTATTAAGACTACCACAAAATCAGTCTTTATCAAGACTTTTCCAAACTAGGAGTCCAATCGAAGACTAATTTAGCCTAGTTAATTTAATTTCAAATTTTATTCATTTTAAAAATGCCTGCGTCCAACCGGAAAACAAGCCTAAGGCTAAAAATAATTCAATACGGAATAAATCACAATCCGTTATTCAACATTTTGCAAATCACATTCACGACCTTATAGAATCTGAATGTAAAAACAAAAGACAACGGACGGATTTCCCTTCCGTTGATTCTATGCCGTCTAACAATATTTACGAGATTCTTTCTGAATCCCATTGTAGCGACATAGAAGAAAATTCTTCAAACATCGGACGAAGAGGAGAATGTCGAGTCTTGGTTGATGGATTGGAAGATTATAAACGTCTTATCCGATATTTGTGTGAGAAATTTTATTCATATGATATAAAATCGAACAGACCTTTCAAGGTTGTCCTGAAAGGCTTATCAAATGATCAAAGTATAGATGAAATTAAAAATGAAATAAAAGGATAGATTGGTTTTGCCCCTTCCCAAGTACTACTTATGAAAAAAGAGTGAATAGTACTTCTAAACTACGCTCTGGAATTTCCCATGAACTTTACTTAATACACTTCAATCGAAGTGATGTAAACAATTTTCAAACTTTATAAAAGGCGGGTGGGTAATGTCAGAGACATAACTGGATGTCGTGAATACGAAAACAAATGACATGTTCCTTAACTCTTCCGAATATCAATTAGTTGATCAATTGTATGCATTATGCAAGCATTCCCCTTTTCCACATTTTTCGCAAAAACAAAGGAGGCTTCACTTGATCTCGATTACTATGAATTTCACACAGCGAAAAGTGCAAAAATCTAACCAAACTGTTCTACATTTGCACTAAACTGAGGATATTTTCTTTCGATTGGCGAACAACACATCCTAATAGTTCTTCCGAAAACTTTTAGAGCCATTAGAACGGCTGATTTTTTATAATGCTTTCCAACGTTGCTTTTTCATTCATCGAAATGACTGGCAGCTGTGATGTAATCGCTCTTGTCGGAAGCGAAACTAGCTTTGCAAACGGCACAAAATACATCTGCTCGCATTGGCGATAGAATCCAAACTGATTAGATTTTTGTTAGGAGCTTTCTTTTACGTGATTTCGTTTGTAGCTTTTCCACTAAT
The DNA here is from genome assembly GCF_030247185.1 of Malaya genurostris. Lineage (NCBI taxonomy): Eukaryota > Metazoa > Arthropoda > Insecta > Diptera > Culicidae > Malaya > Malaya genurostris. The sequence goes on from NC_080572.1 coordinate 129,847,271, forward strand.
GGGCGGTCCTAACGGCTATAAAAATAGTCGCATACAGAATATTAATGTCGATTATTTTATTTCGCATTTGCATAATTTATTGAAAGAAACTATCAATATGCTGTAGGAATTCGTTTCTAGCATTCAGAAGGGTCAAATTGTGTAGTTCTCTACGAACTCTGTAACATTTTTCGCAAAAACACAGAAGGTTTCACTTGATCTCGATTACTGTGAATTTTACACAGCGAAAAGTGCAAAAATCTAACCAAACTGTTGTAGATTTGCACTAAGCTGAGGATATTTCCTTTCGATTTGCGAACAACAAATCCTAATAGTTCTTCAGAAAACTTTTAGAGCCATTAGAACGGCTGATTTTTTATAATGCTCTCCAACGTTGCTTTTTCATCCATCGAAATGACTGGCAGCTGTGACGTAATCGCTCTTGTCGGAAGCGAAACTAGCTGTGCAGACGGCACAAAACACATCTGCTCGCAGTGGCGATAGAATCCAAACTGATTCAAATTTTGTTAAGAGATTTCCTTTTATGTGATTTCGTTTGTAGCTTTTTCACTAATGGGCGGTTCTAACGGCTATAAAAATAGCCGCATACAGAATTTTAATGTTGATTACTTCATTTCGGATTTGCATAATTTATTGAAAGAAACTATCAATATGCTGTAGGGATTCGTTTCTAGCATCCAGAAGGACCAAATTGAGGAACTCACTACGATATTCACCACTTTTCGGAACATTTTTCTTGAACGATTTGTTGTACAGCAGCAGATATTTTCTTCTCTTCCTCAGAACGCGTTCTGATTGGCTGGTGTTTACATTGGTCAAATGAGACAGGTTTTTCAATAGTGTACTATTGAAATACTTCAATGCTTTTGCTATACACGTTTAAGTTGAAAAATTTCGATTCTATTGGTAGTTAGATTATATAAATCCTTCCACAGATCACTGAGCTATGAGCTTTCAAAATACGAGAAAGGCAAACTCTCCATATGAATTATCCTCTTTGATACTCGTTTATACCAAACATTTCAGAAAAGTTTAATTTTGAACGATTTGAGATTATGTCACACAACTGAAAATTTTATCATAAAATTGTGATCATATGTCCGATGGCATGTAGCAAAAATTATGTTGATTCGTTAGATACAACAAGAGATATTTACGATCAAAAATTTATCACTCTCTCAGAGGGAAAATTTTGAAAAGGCACCCCATAGTAAAGTTAGTCGTATTCACGACAAAAAGTACTTTGCATTTCCCAAATTAAAATTCATTTTGAATAAATCGCATTCGAATGACGTTTGTCCCATGAATAAAACCACTGATAAAATTTCATGTTCAATTTTCGATGGAAATCATAAATCCAATTATTTGAAATGTCCTGTCTGGGAAAAAAATTAAACACTCGTTCGCTTAGACAACAAGTCAAATCAACGATCTTTAATTAACAGAACATACCTGAAAATCAAAAAACCGTTACAAATTCCACGCCTATTTCTTCTAAGGCACTTATTTCTTCGAATTAAGAACACGAAAAAGACACGTACGCCTTCCAATTCGTCTTCTAAGGAAAACAATTTATTGACAGGTAGATCGACCTCATCATTATCTTCTAATGACAGTTACGCTTTGGTGGCAGGTAGACAAATACCTCTTAATTCTTGTAATGTAAATAATCAAAATACAGGAACGCCTTCCAGTTCATCTTCTAACAAACACAATTTATTGATAGGTAGATCGGCCAAATCATCTTCTTCTAATGGCAGTGTTACACTAGTGCAACAGGTAGAAATCTACATATCAATAGTCCTTCAATGCCATTCGCTTCTTTAAATGAAGTCGATTTAGGCGATATAACTGAAAATAAAATGATCTACCTACCTAGATCAATTTTTTCAAATGATCATCCGAATGAATTCGACTTCATCACTTTTTGAAGCATTTCAAATCGGATGGCAATTGGCAAATAATATTATAATGAATTTAAAATTTAACAGTGATGTTAAATAATTATTTGAATATTTTAAATTGGAATGCTCGATCTTTAAAATCGAGCGAAGATGAATTTTATAATTTTCTCAAAGTTCTCAAAATCATATTGCATTGTGACAGAAACTTTTCTTAAACCAAATGTCAAATTGAAAAGCAGTCCACATTATGTGGTTCATCGGTTTGACAGGTTTACTGGAATGGGTGGCGGAGTTGCCATTTTTGTCCAACGCCAAATTAAACATCGAATTTTACCTTCTTTCAATACTAAAGTTATTGAAAGCTTGGGAATCGAAGTTGAAACCATTCATGGAATTTATTTCATCGCTGGAGCATATTTGCCATTCCAATGCACCGGTGAAAAATTGAATTTCTTTGAAGGCGATTTGCAAAAACTCACAAGATATCGATAGAAATTTTTCGCAATAAGACTTAAATGCTAAGCATGTCCTCCGACTTGTTCCTCTTCCATGAAAAACCCGTCTAAAATTGATCTGGTGCTAACAGATCAAAGTCACATTTGTAGTGAACCGATTACACACGCTGACTTTGACTCGGATCATCTTCCTGTAACATTCAGACTTTCCAACGAAGCTATAATTAATCCAATTAGTTCTATATTCAACTATCATAGAGCAAATTGGTTGGATTGCAGATCTCACATTGAAAATCTGGATCATGAAACTATTTTAGAAAATTCTGCGGACATCGATACAGCAATTGATAATTTGAATCATTACATTATCTAAGCTAGAAACCTTTCCGTTCCCAAATCTAAAACTAAATTAAATTCTCCTATCATCGATGACAATCTTCAACTGCTCATTCGGTTGAAGAATGTTCGTCGACGACAATATCAACGTTCTCGTGATTCTGCTATGAAAAACATAGTTAAGGATTTACAAAAATAAATTATACCTAGATTTACTCTTTTACAAATTGAAAATTTCGCTAAAGAAGTTGAACAAATTAAACCATATTCTAAACCTTTCTGAAAACTTTCTAAGGTTCTTAAGAAACCTCAGAAACTGATTCCTGCTCTCAAGGAAGGAAATCAAATACTTCTTGCGAATGGCGAAAAAGCTTAAAAACTTGCTCAACAGTTCGAGAGTGTCCACAATTTTAATTCGAACGTTGTGAGTCCTATTGAAAATAGGTCTCACTGAAATATGATAATATTTCAACTCAAGTGTTATTACAAGATGACATTATTGAGACGAATTTTGATGAAATCAAGTCAATTATTAGGAAACTTAAAAACATGAAGGCTCCTGGTAATGATGGAATTTTGATGAAATCAAGTCAATAATTAGGAAACTTAAAAACATGAAGGCTCCTGGTAATGATGGAATTTTTAATGTTCTTATTAAAAATCTTCCCGACGTTGCCTTGAGACTCTTTGTTAAAATGTTTAACAAATGTTTTTCATTAGCTTACTTCCCAAAAAGATGAAAAAACGCTAAAGTAATTCCTATCCTCAAACATAACAAAACCCACCAGAAACATCAAGTTATCGACCAATTAGCTTACTTTCTTCTATCAGTAAACTTTTTGAAAAAAATATCTTGTTGAGAATGATGTCTCATATAAATGAGAATTCCATTTTTTTACCAGAGAAGTTTGGATTTCGTCATGAACATTCAACTACTCAACAACTTGTAAGAGTAACGAACATGATAAAAGCAAATAAATGTTCTGGGTTATCCCATGGAGTTGCTCTTCTAGACATAGAAAAAGCATTCGACAGTGTTTGGCACAAAGGTTTAATAGCAAAAATGTCTGATTTCCAGTTTCCTATTTATTTGATCAAAGTGATTCAAAATTATTTAACTGATCGTACTATTCAGGTTAGCTATCAGAATTGTAAATCTGAATTGCTACCCGTACGAGCAGGTGTTCCGCAGGGTTCGAGCGTAGCTACAATCTTGTATAAAATTTTCACTTCTGATCTTCCAAATCTACCCGTTGGTTGTCAGAAATCGCTATTCTGTGACGACACAAAAGCACTTATTTTCACATTTTTTGCACATTTTACCCCATAACTGCCGAACCGGAAGTCGGATCCAAATAATATTCAGGAATTTTGTATGGGACTTCAAGACCTTTCATTTGATTCTAAGCTTGTGAAAATCGGTTCAGCCATCTCTGAGAAAAGTTAGTGCACATATTTTCACAATTTTTTGCGCATTTTACTCCATAGTTCCGGAACCGGAAGTCGGATCCAAATAATATTCAGGAATTTTGTATGGGACCACAAGACCTTTCATTTGAATCTAAATTTGTGAAAATCGGTTCAGCCATCTCCGAGAAAACTTAGTGCATAAAACGTTACATACACACATACGCACACACACACACACACACACACACACACACACACACACACACACACACACACACACACACACACACACACACACACACACACACGGTTCAAAAGTCGGTTTTCACAGTGATTGCATAACCTTTCTATATGAGAAAGGTAAAAAGGTTACTGAAATGAGGTTTCGTGATGTCGCACTTTTCAGAGAAATACTGTTCTTCCTCAAAGAACTATTGATCACTCATTTGAACCGTTTGCGAACGGATTGTCCATCTCTTTTTTAAATAAATATTTATTGAAATATGAGTTAAACTTAAATTTTTGAGATTTAAATTGAGTATTCATTAGTGATGGAGATTTTTATACCCGAACTTAACCCCTACCCGAATAAAAATAAAAATTTCACCCGTACCCGACCAAAAACTCGTCGTGTACTGGTTCGGGTCGGGTTTCGGGTAAAATACCCAAGACCCGACCATATTTAGTGTTCAGCCACAAGTGGTGACTTTTCAGCCCTAATATATACATGATTTGGTTATTACCATGAAGACATCATTTACTTCCGCAATTCTGTGAATTTTTGTAGAGAAAATCTTAAATCTACTTGTATTGTGTAATGGGGAAAAGTTGAAGCTAAGTATTTAGCTTGATCAGACCATGTCAATTCATAGCCATTCAATTTGATAATGTAATTATTGTTTGGTTAATGAATAGAAGTTCTTGGCTTATGAAGAAAGATATTTATTTGCGTTTTTGCTGCATTCAGTGCAATTTTCCATTTTGACAGATAATCACTGAAAATATTTAAGCTTCTTTGTAGGCGACTGCAGATCACTCTTAGATTTCTACATGTGGCTAACAGACTTGTGTCACCACAGAATAGCGATTTCTGACAACCAACGGGTAGGTTTGGAAGATCGGAAATGAAAATATTATACAAGATTGGAGCCTGCGATCACCCGCTCGTACGGGTAGCAATTCAGATATACATTTCTGATAGCTAACCTGAAGAGTACGATCGGTTAAATAATTTTAAATCGTTTGAATCAAATAAACAGGAAACTGGAAGTCGGACATTTATGCTATTGAACCAGTGGATAACCCAGAAGATGTATTTGCCTTTATCATGTTCGTTACTTTCTCAGCAGGCCGTTCTATTTTGTCGGTCGTTGAGCGCTTGTTGAACGACATACTGCACGAAATATTCGTTCAGTTTCCTGGAACGGTTTGTTGTTGTTTTTTCTCTTGCAAAAATAGTGTGAAAATTAGATGTTACCTTTATATAGAAATAAAATTTATTGTTATTCTACGTGAAGTAGAAGTATTGTACAGATATGTAGTGTTAGTTAAAAAGAGTGGAATAAACTTCGGAAATTCTTCAGTAAAACTAATCCAACGGGGCTCCAACTCCTCATATTAAAATGGCTCAACGATGGACCTCTGTCTGCCGGGTTTGTTGAACGAGAAAAATTGCATTCGGTTCAACGGTCTGTTTTTTGAAATCGTAGGTCCCGTGTTGGCCTCCCGTTGAACGATTGATTGGACTTACATTGGACCAACGAAGGACCTCCGTTGAACTTGAAAAAGATTTCTGGTAGAACAAAGTAAACTAATTGGACGATAATTTGATGTTTCTGTTGGGTTTTTATCAGGTTTGAGCATGGGAATTACTTTAGCGTTTTTTCCATCTTTTTGGAAAGTAAACTAAAAAACCTGTTTTAATCCACCTAGTGGTGTAATGACGCCTTTCTCATATCAATCAAACTATCATATATAATACTGTGGTATTCTTCAAAATTATTTTTCATCGATTCATAGATTTTTTTGACCGTCTACTGATAAAAACTTTCAATTGGAAATGATTTGAGGTCGATTTAGAAAACTTTTTACGGTTTTTCGCTCTTTTCAGTGATGGTATAAAATTGTTAACACACTTTACCCTATATTTCCGGATCCGGAAGTCGGATCCGGATGAAATTCAGGAATTACGTATGGGACCACAGGACCTTTCATTTGAACCTAAGTTTGTGAAAATCGGTCGCGCCATCTATGAAAAAAGTTAGAACACATATTTTCATTTTTTTGCACATTTTACCCCATAAAGTTAGTCCAAAAAACTTTACATACACACATACGCACATACACACACACAGACATTTTGCGTACTCGACGAACTGAGTCGAATGGTATATGACTCGGTTCAAACGTCGGTTTTCACAGTGATTGCATAACTTTTCTAATGAGAAAGGCGAAAAAAAAATTTTCTTCGATTCTTAAAAGAATAACCGAAATCGGTTTGTTTGACCGTCTACTGATAAAAACCATCAAATTGGAAAAGATTTGAGGTCGATTTAGAAAAATTTTTAAGGTTTTTCCCCATTTTCAGTGATGGTGTACACTTTTTAACACACTTTACCCTATATTTCCGGACCCGGAAGTCGGATCCGCATGAAATTCAGGAATAACGCATGGGACCACAGGACCTTTCATTTGAACCCACGTTTGTGAAAATCGGTCGCGCCATCTATGAGAAAAGTTAGAACACATATTTTCATTTTTTTTGCACATTTTACCCCATAACTCTCGAACCGGAAGTCGGATCCAAATAATATTCAGGAATTTTGTATGGGACCACAAGACCTATCATTTGAATCTAAGTTTGTGAAAATCGGTTCAGCCATCTCCGAGAAAAGTTAGCGCAAAAAAACGTTACATACACACATACGCACATACACACACACACACACACACACACACACACACACACACACACACACACACACACACACACACATACACACACACAGACATTTAGAGTACTCGACGAACTGAGTCGAATGGGATATGACACTCGGCCCTCCGGGCCTCCGTTCAAAAGTCGGTTTCACAGTGATTGCATAACCTTTCTATATAAGAAAGACAAAAAAACAAAATTTAAAAAAGAGGCTCAAGGCAACATCGGGAAGATTTTTAATAAGAATATTAAAGATTCCTTCATTACCAGTAGCCTTCATGTTTTAAATTTTATTAATGATTGATATAATTTCATTTACATTTGTCTTAGTAAACTTCTTGTAACAACATTTGAGTTGAAATATGATCATATTTCAGTGAGACTTCATTTTCAATAGGACTCACAACGTTCAAATGAAAAATTATGGACATACTTGAACTGCTGAGCAAATTTTTGAGCCTTTTCACCATTTGTAAGAAGTATTTGTTTTCCTTCTTTGAGAGCAGGAATTGGTTTTTGAGGTTTCTTAAGAACCTTAGAAAGTTTCCAGAAAAGTATAGAATATGGTTTAATTTGTTCAATTTCTTTTGCGAAATTTTTAGAGAAATCTGTGAGAACCAGGTCAATTGTAGAGGGATTTTCAGGGAACAGAAACAAGTCGGATTACTGGGATGAAGAACTGTGAAGTAACCAGCAGAGAGGTTATGACATTAATTTGTTTACAATTCCACTGGATATGCTCTGCATCGGTCTACATATGGTGAGTTTTTTCAAATCGCTTTTAAAGAAATGTAATTGTTCACCGGTGCATTGTTGATCTTGTATGTAGATCATTTTATTTTCCGTTATATCGCCAAAATCGACTTCGTTTGAAAAAGCAAATGGCATTGGAGGAATACTGGTAGGTAGATGTCTACCTGTTACGCTAGTGTAACTGTCATTAGAAGAAGATGACCTGTTAATAAATTGTTTTCGGTAGAAGACGAATTGGAAGGCGTACCTGTTTTTTGTTTTAAATTCGAAAAAATAAGTTTTTATTTTCAGGTATGTTCTGTAAATTTAAAGTCATTGTTTTGACTTGTTGTTGTCTAAGCGACCTAGCGCTTAAAATTATTTCCCTAGCAAGAAATTTCTACCAGTTTAATTTATGATTTCTATCAAAATTAGAACATGAAAATATATCAGTGGTTTCATTCGTTGGACAGACGTCTTTCGAATGTGATTTACCACAATTCAAACACCGTATGTTCATATGACAGTTTTGGTACCATGGCCAAAGCCTTGACAATGACGACATTGCGTTAAGTTTGCAATACCATTATGCCATCATGTTCATAATGAATATTAATGTGGACAATAAAACGTACTTATTCTGAAGTTTTCAAATTGTTTACATACTTCGATTGAAGTGTATTAGGTAAAGTTCATAAGAAATTCCAGAGCGTGGTTTCGAAGTACCATTCGCTCTTTTTTCCTTAAGCATTACTTGGGAAGGGGCAAAACCTAGCAATTCTTTTAGTTCATTTACAATTTCATCAATACTTTGATCATTTGATAAGGATCTGTCTGATTTTATATCATATGAATGAAATTTATGAAATTTTTCGGACAAATACCGGATAAGACGTTCGTCTATGTTGTTAGAAAAATTTGGAATAACGGATTGGGATTTCTTCCGAATCGTATTAATTTTATCCTTAGGCTATGTAGATATATATATATATATATATATATATATATATATATATATATATATATATATATATATATATATATATATATATATATATATATATATATATATATATATATATATATATATATATATATATATATATATATATATATATATCAGGTGTACAACTTTGCTTCCGCCGTTTTCCGATAGGTGGCCAACTGAGGCTGGTTAAAATACATAGATGATAATGCCTTTAAAGTGAGTGTGTATAGTGCCTAACGAATTGTCATCGCCGTTTCAGTGACTGTTGCTCTTGTTTTCGTATTATTCACGTTCGAAAAAATGTCTGTTTATGTGCCCAATTCGTGCCATTTCTGTTTTACTTTTCTGTTACAATTCGAAAAAAATGCAGCTGAAGCGCATCGAATGCTCTCAGAAACTTACGGCGATGCTGCTCTAAGTAAAAGAACGTGTCGAGAGTGGTTTCAACGTTTTAAAAATGGTGATTTCGATGTCAAAGAACAAGACCTTCAAAGATGAACAACTAGAAGCATTGATTGATCAAGATTCGTGCCAAACCCAAGAAGAGCTTGCCGAATCGTTGGTAGTGAGTCAGCAAGCCATTTCAAAACGTCGCCTTAGTCGCTCGCTAAAAGAAAAGCGGCCACAGTATCAAGAGCGACATGGCAAAGTCATCCTCCAACACGACAATGCTCGGCCTCACGTCGCAAAAATGGTCAATAAGTACCTGGAAACGCTGAAATGGGATGTCTTGCCCACCCGCCGTATTCCTCAGATGTCGTTCCTTCTGACTTCCACCTATTCCGTTCGATGGCACACGGCCTGGCAGATCAATATTTTCAATCCTTCCAAGAGTTGGAAAAATGGATTGCTTCATGGATAGCGTCAAAAAAGGAATTGTTTTTTCTAGAATTTCCGGAAAAAGTTTGATTAATACATCTGTAAGCACTTTTTCGCAAAAAAGCTTTAAATTTTGGAAAAAAACGACGGAAGCAAAGTTGTACACCTAATATATATATGTATATATATATATATATATATATATATATATATATATATATATATATATATATATATATATATATATATATATATATATATATATATATATATATATATATATATATATATATATATATATATATATATATATATATATATATATCTATATATATATATATATATATATATATATATATATATATATATATATATATATATATATATATATATATATATATATATATATATATATATATATATCTATATATATATATATATATATATATATATATATATATATATATATATATATATATATATATATATATATATATATATATATATATATATATATATATATATATATATATATATATATATATATATATATATATATATATGTGTTCACTAACTTTCTTACCATATATATGCCTGAGTTAGAAAAAGAACGATTCAAGACAGGAAAACATTGAAGTATTTTCGGTATGTCTGACAGTAGTTCACCAGATCCTTCACGCCGATGAGATGAAATTTATCCATGCATCAGGAATTGGAACTAATTGGCTCAAGTGGCACCTTCCCCTAGTTATATATTCTATTTTATTTTTGCCTTTCTCGTATAGAAAGGCTTTCGAAATCACTGTGAAAACCGACTTTTTAACCGAGGCCCAGCTGGCCGAATGTCATATACCATTCGACTCAGCTCGACGAACTGACCAAATGTGTGTGTGTGTGTATGTGTGTGTATGTGTGTGTATGTGTATGTATGCAACAAAAATATGCTCTCAGTTTTCTCAGAGATGGCTGAACCGATTTTCACAAACTAAGAATCAAATGAAAGGTCCCATGGTCCCATATCCTGATATTGAATTTCATTGGATCTGACTTCCGGTTCCGGAGTTACAGCGTAATATGTGAAAATAAGAGAAAAAGTGTGCATTCAATTTTCTCTAAATCAGCTTGATTTTCACAAACTAAATTGGTTTGATTTTCACGCGAAATCCAAACTGCTCTGGTAGAAAAAATTGAATTCTCATTTATATGAGACATCATTCTCAACAAGATAATTTTTTCAAAAAGTTTACTGATAGAAGAAAGTAAGCTAATTGATCGATAACTTGATGTTTCTGCTGGGTTTTATTAGGTTTGAGGATAAGAATCACTTTAGCATTTTTCCATCTTTTTGGTAAGTAAGCTAATAAAAAACACTTGTTGAAAATTTTAACCAAGAGTCTCAAGGCAACGTCGGGAAGATTTTTAATAAGAATATTAAAGATTCCACCATTACCAGGAGTCTTGATATTTTTAAATTTCCTAATAACTGACCTAATTTCATCAAAATTCGTCTCAATAATGTCATCTTGTAATAACACTTGAGTTGAAATATGATCATATTTCAGTGAGACCTCATTTTCAATAGGACTCACAACGTTCAATTTAAAGTTGTGGACACTCTCGAACTGTTGAGCAAGGTTTTAATCTTTTTCGCCTTTCGCAAGAAGTATTTGATTTCCTTTCTTGAGAGCAGGAATTGGTTTCTGAGGTTTCTTAAGAACCTTAGAAAGTTTCCAGAAAGGTTTAGAATATGGTTTAATTTGTTCAACTTCTTTAGCGAAATTTTTATTTCGCAAAAGAGTAAACCTATTTACAATTTCTTTTAGTAAATCCTTAACTATGTTTTTCATAGCAGGATCACGAGAACGTTGATATTGTCGTCGACGAACATTCTTCAACCGAATCAGCAGTTGAAGATTGTCATCGATGATATAGAGAATTTAATTTAGTTTGAGCTTTGGGAACTGAAAGATTTCTAGCTTAGATAATGTAATGATTCAAATTATCAATTGCTGTGTCGATGTCCGCAGAATTTTCTAAAATAGTTTCATGATCCACATGATTTTCAATGTGAGATCTGCAATCCAACCAATTTGCTCTATGATAGTTGAATATAGAACTAATTGAATTAATTATAGCTTCGTTGGAAAGTCTGAATGTTACAGGAAGATGATCTGAGTCAAAGTCAGCATGTGTAATCGGTTCACTACAAATGTGACTTTGATCTGTTAGAACCAGATCAATTTCAGACGGGTTTTTCACGGAAGAGGAACAAGTCGGATTACTGGGATGAAGAACTGTGAAGTAACCAGCTGAGAGTTGATTATGAAGTATTTTACCATAACTGTTATTTTGCCTACAATTCCACGGGACATGCTTTGCATTTAAGTCCCCATATTACGAAAAGTTTCGATCGATATCATGTGAGTTTTTGCAAATCGCCTTCAAAGAAATTTAATTGTTCGCCGGTGCATTGGAATGGCAAATATGCTCCAGCAATAAAATAAATTCCTTGAATGGTTTCAACTTCGTTTCCCAAGCTTTCAATAACTATTGAAAGAAGGTAAAATTCGATGTTTAATTTGCCGTTGGACAAAAATGGCAACTCAACCACCCATTCCAGTAAACTTGTCAAATAGATGAACCATATAATGTGGATTGCTTTTCAATCTGACATTTGGTTTAAGAAAAGTTTCTGTCACAATGGCAATATGAATTTTGTGAACTTTAAAAAATTATAAAATTCATCTTCGCTCAATTTTAAAGATCGAGCATTTCAATTTAAAATATTCAAATAATTATTTAACATCACTTTTAAATTTCAAATTCATTATAATATTATTTGCAAAATGCCATCCGATTTGAAATGCTTCAAAAAGTGATGAAGTCGAATTCATTCGGATGATCATTTGAAAAAGTTGATCTTGATTTTATTTTCATTTATATCGCCTAAATCAACTTCATTTAAAGAAGAAGAAGAAGCTTTGAAGGAATATTTGTAGGTAGACTGCCATCAGAACTGTCATTACAAGAAGATGATTTGGCCGATCTACCTATTAATAAATTGTGTTTGTTAGAAGATGAACTGCAAGGCGTTCTTGTGTTTTGATTATTAATATTGCAGGAGCCAAGAGCTTTACGCGTGCGGTGCGAACGACTGTTCAACACCGACTGATCCTACTACATGTTTTATGCTACTGATTCATGCTGTTTAGCTTGACTTACATATGCAGAAGTAAAAGAAACGCAGGTTCGCTTCGTTTGTTAGATTTCGTTTAATTGATTTGAACGAAATAGAACATGAGATAGTAAGTCTAGGTCAGCAAACAAACCAACTTCGGCTATTCCGGTCATCTGAATCCGGTTTCGGGATAATTTTAAATGGTGATTAAAAACAGCAAAGAGGATCTCACTCACTTTCCTCGGCCAAATCGATTCTCACAAAGTTATAGGTTCAAAGGAAAAGTCTTACGGTTCCTTACGGAATTCCTAAATTTGTTGTGGAAACTATTTCCGGTTCCGTAGCAACAGGATGAACAGGATTTGTAGAGTTTGTTAGATTAAGTCCGAACAAATTATCCTATTTTTATTCAATAAACAGTTGTTCTTGCGAATTCTACAGTTATATTTTTGATGTTATGAGTAATATGAGAAAGGCATCATTACACTACTAGGTGGATTAAAACAGGTTTTTTATTATTCAATAACATAATATTTTAGGCACACTTCTTAAGCTATGCGAAGCCAAGAGCAATATTCTATTCTAATTGACTTTCATTGTCATCTTCGAATAAGTAGAAAGTGGTTATATTATTAATTTCCTTTGTGTCAAAAGGATCGTATCACTAGTGTGATACATTCGGATTAAGAACCAGAGTGTTTGACTGCTTTTTGGTTACTATCGGACGTACCTGGAGCGGGAGAAATCGGGAAAACCATAGAGAGGGAGAGAATGTCATGCTAATGGAGAAGGACCGATAAAAACGTTCACAGCTGTCATAGATTTGGTTATCGACCTCCGCTTTATGCAGGGCAAGCAATCACGAAATATATTGCTAGCTGCCTGCGCGGTGGACTTACGTCGAGGTAAATGCGATACGCGCATTTCTGTAAGGTTTATGACCGAGATATCCAAATACGTGGAAATGTCGTATTTGGTTTGGGATTGAATGTAAACTGTACTTAGAATGGATCATGCTAGGATAGGACAATTTGTTATATTACACCTTCACCCTTCGGGAGATGAATGTAACGAAGTGGAATTCATCTAAAACTTTCCTCCAAGTACGTCATTTTGTTATAATGATGATTAGTTCTAGCCTAAGTATACAATGTTTATTGTTTAATTAGTCTATTTTTATGTACTAAATATGATTGTTTTGATATTGTATGTTCTATTTCACAATTTGGCTCCAAAATATTTTTAACTCTATAAGGTCCAGAATAAAAAGAATCTAACTTACGCCTGTTTTCATTTTTGAGGTATACTGTGTCATTTTTGTTTATTGATAGTGGGTTTATATTTTTGTTGAGGATATCCTGTCTAAATTCCTTTTTTGCTAGTAATCTTTGCTTTGCTGTTACGTGGGATAATTGCATTTTATATCTCATTTCTTTACTGTACCGCTCAAAATTATAAATTGGATCTATTTTGTTTTTGCTGTATATCTCCTCGGTTTTACACCAAACACTAGTTCATACGGTGTATAGCCATGATCTGTATGTGGTATAGAATTATAAGTAAAAGCATAAAATTGTAACCATTCATCCCAGTCAGATTGGTGCTGGTTGACGAAGGATCGCAGATATTCGTTTAGACATCTGTGGTTCCTCTCCATTGAACCAATTGTCTGCGGATGATAGGCTGTTGAGAAAGTTTGTTTGATGTTTAAATATTTACAGATTTGATCTAGTACTTCGTTTTTGTACTCTGCACCTTGATTTGTTTTTAATTCTAAAAATTTACCATATATTAGTATGAAATTTTCCACCAAAGTTTTTGCTATTATGTTAACTTCTTTAGTAGGCATACACTACGTATTTCGTTAGTTCGCATTGCATTGTTAATGCGTACCGGTTATTTTTGTTTGTCTTTGGTAGTGGTCCGATTGTATCGATTGCCACTATTTCAAACGGTTTTGATGGTGTAGCTGTAATTAGTGTGTTCCTCTTAGTATTTTTAGTTATCTTATTCAATTTGCACAATTCACAGGCCTTGATGAATTGTGAAATTGACTGTTTCATTTTTCTCCAGACATAAATTTCTCTTAGTTTGAGGTACAGTCTATGCTGTCCTATATGTCCACCTGTTGGTGTTTCATGGTGCCTTTTCAATATTTCATTTACCATGCAAAGATCACTAATGAAAATTGCTGGTTTGAAAATAATAATTTGCATGACTTTTAATGTTTTATTACTCACTTGTTTGAGTACTTCCATGAGAATTAGTTTAAATATTTCGTCTTCTTGAGACAGCGCAATTTTATTTATTTGAAGTTTTGTCGTGAATACGACTTACTTTACTATGGGGTGCCTTTTCAAAATTTACCCTCTGAGAGAGTGATAAGTTTTTGATCGTGAATATTTCTTGTTGTATCTAACGAATCAAAATTATTTTTGCTACACGCTATCGGAAATATGATCACAATTTTATGATACAATTATCAATTGTGTGACATAATCTCAAATAATTCAAAATTAAACTTTTCTGAAATGTTTGATATAAACGAGTATCAAAGGGGATAATCCATAAGGCGCGTTTTCCTTGCTGGTATTTTTAAAGCTCATAGCTCAGTGATCTGTGAAAGGATTTATATAATCTAACTACCAATAGAATCGAAACTTTTCAACTTAAACGTGTATAGCAAAAGCATTGGACTATTTCAATAGTACACTATTGAAAAACCTGTCGCATTTGACCCATGTCAACAGTAGCCAATCAGAACGCGTTCTGAGGAAGAGAACAAAATATCTGCTGCTGTACAACAAATCGTTCGTGATTAAGCTTTCTTATTAGAGAACTACCGTTCTCGACAACAGGTTATGCGAGCAAAAAAAAAAGTTCCACGACTTTGAATTTGCAGAGAGGAACTACCGTTTTCAAGAAACGAACTATAGCTCATTCATTCTTTTAAAATAACTAGTTTTTTTGAACCGTTCGCGAACGAATTGCCCATCTCTAGTCGTTACGACCGCCCATTAGTGAAAAAGCTACAAACAAAACACGTAAAAGATAGCTCTTGACAAAAATTGTATCAGTTTGGATTCTATCGCCACTGCGATCAGATGTATTTTGTGTCGTTTGCAAAGCTAATTTCGCTTCCGACAAGAGCGATTACGTCACAGCTGCCAGTCATTTGCATTGATGAAAAAACAACGGTGGAGAGCATTACACAAAATCAGCCGATATAATGGCTCGAAAGTTATCTTAAGAACTATTAGGATTTGTTTTTCAAAATCGAAGGTGAATATCCTCAGTTTAGTGCAAATCTAGAACAGCTTCTTTAGATTTGTGCACTTTTCGCTATGTGAAATTCACAGTAATCGAGATCAAGTGAAGCCTTCTTTGTTTTGGCGTTTTTGACGCTTCTGAATGCTAGAAACGAATCCCTATAGCATATTGATAGTTTCGTTCAATAAATTAGGCCTATTGTATCATTGATCAACCCAGCGAATTAATGTGTTCTTTATTGGAAGATTATAATCGGTTGTAAACGCTACACCTCCACCAACCATATCAGTATCGCACCCACGGACAACAGTTCAGCCTGGAATTAGATGACGGAAGTCAGCGGCATCCATCGGAATTCGAATTCAACTCAACAGTCTCCATCACAAACGCTTTCATAAAAGGTTCTTTTCAGAGCCACCATTATTTTATTATAAAGAACTATACTGGTTTTTTCATAATTTTTGTGTTTCAGAATGTTAAATGTAACTAATCTGTACTTTAGTTTAGGTGCATCGTTTCAAATTCTAAATACAATTGATCAACTAATTGATATTCGGAAGTGTTAAGGAACATGTCAGTTGTTTTCGTATTCACGACATCTAGTTATGTCTCTGACATTACCCCCCGCCTTTTTTCATATCTTCTTCAATGTCTGAAAGAGCAAAGCTAATTTAACTTTCATTATTTATTTTATATTCATACTTCAGTATGCCTTTCTTAAGTTTATTATTTACTATTTCCTTTGCTTTACTATAAATTGAAAATGTTATGCAATTTTTTTCGATTGTTGTACTAATTTTGTTTTTGATTGGTTTTCGGTGGTCTACATCACAAGTTGATCAGGCTTGGTTTCACACTCCTCATTTTTTCCAATCGGTTTGGATCTTTGACTTCGTGCCATTGATCGCGTATTCACTATTAGAATCGACTTTTGTTTAAGTTCATCAGAGGTAACGACAACACGTGACAACGCGTCCGCTCCCACGTTATCCTTACCTTTAATATACTGTGTTTCAAAATCGAATTCACTTAGATCTAGTCGCATTCTAGTCAGCTTCGACGTTAGGTCTTTCATGCCGAAAAGGTATACTAGTGGTCTATGATCCGTTTTTACTATAAATTTTGTTCCGTACAAGTATGATTTGAAGTAGTTAATAGCCCAATGAATAGCTGTTAACTCCTTTAGAATTACGGCTTTATATTTTTCGCCTGGGGTAAAAGTTTTACTGGCGAATGCAATTGGAAGTTCATCTCCATCTATATTTTGAGATAAAACTGCTCCAAAACCAATGTCTGAAGCATCAGTGGTTAGAATAAAAGTTTTCGTGAAGTCTGGGAATTGCAGTATAATTGGAGACATTAAATATTGTTTTAGAGTATAGAATGCGTTTTGACATTGTGGTGACCAAATGAATTGATGGTTCTTTTTCAGTAACTGGTGTAATGGATGAGCTATGATCGGAACAAATTTACGATAGTAGTTGCAAAATGCTACGAATCGTCGCACTTCGTCACTATTTGTTGGTACTGGGTAATTTTTTATTGCTTCAAATTTTGAATCGTCTGACAAAATGCCTTTATCGGTTATTTTATGTCCCAAGTATATTACTTCACTTCTAAAAAATTTGCATTTACTTGCATTCAATTTTAAGTTATATTTTCTAAGTCGTTTAAATACCTTTGTTAAATTCGATAAATGATGTTTAATTGAGCATCCTGTTACAATGATATCATCAATGTAGACGAAAGCCATTTCTGGTGTCAGACCAGCCATAGCGATTGTCATCATCCTTTGAAAGCTATTCGGGCTGACATTTAATCCAAATGGCAATCTTGTAAATTGAAAATGACCTGTCTGGGTCGAGAATGCAGTTTTTTTTCTTGCATTTTCGCTTAGTGGTATCTGATGAAATCCGGACATCAGATATAGTGTGCTAAAAAAATTTGCTCTGCCAAGTTGATCTAGAATAGTATCAATTCTTGGTAGCGGAAATTTATCCGCGAGAAGTTTTTTGTTTAGCTGTCTGAAGTCAACAACTAAACGCCATTTTTTTTAGTTATCCTCACCCTTCTTTGGTACTAGTAGGATGGGATTATTATGAGAAGATATGGAAGGTTCGATAATCTTTTCGTTTAGCATTTTATATACCTGCCCATCGATTTCGTTTTTCTGCGAATGAATCATTTTATAGTTAGGGATATAGTCTGGTACGTTATCAGTCAGTTCTATATCTTGGGTATAAAAATTGTTGGTAGTAAGTGGCTCATTTTGTAGACAGAAAATGTCGTTGTAATTGCTTATAAGTTTTTTAAAATCGTTTGCTGCGTAGAATGGTACATCCGACTTTTCTATGCTTTTTGAAATTTCATTTGTACGTTGCTCTTTGTTGTTATCGCCTAAATTTGTTTTCAAGTGTTTATAATTTTTTAAAGGTTCTAGTTTTAGGTTGAGATTATTGGTGCTTAAATTCACGGTTGAGTCTGTGGTGTTCAAAATTTTAATAAAAGTGTTTTCTGGTGATATGATAGTACTTCCACAGAACACACCAGGGGTCAATTCCTGTGAAACTATTATCATATCTTTGTTAATTTTGAGATTGTGAAGTTGTCTTATTACTTCACACCTTGGTGGTATAATATATTTTTGGTAAATTGTATCTTCAATTGGTAGTGAAATAAGATTATTATAAATTTTGAAATTTAGCATCTAACATTCGTAATCAATGATGCACTTATGAGAAGAGAGAAAATCTCTTCCCAAAATGCCATCAGTTAGGATTGGAAAGTTGTTATCTACTATGTGGAAAGTGTGGTTGGTAACAAATCCATTGCCAAAATTTAATTCTGTTGTGGTTGTTGCCAAGGTTTCGGTTGAAATGTTTGTTATGCCAGTAATTTTTATTTTATTATTAGTGTCTAGTGGGTGGTTATTATTTATTTTGTTGATTTTTATGACGGAGATGGCCGCTCTGGAATCTAATAAAAAGTTGCACAACGAATTAGCCATTTGTACATAAATTTTTACAAAATTTGATGCACAGATGTTCATTTAATAAATCTTCCAAAAAAATTTTGTGGTGGTGTTTGAGCATTGTTAGAATTATTCGGAATAACAGTTATATTACCGTTGGGTTGTGCATTCGGGGCTGCATGTTGATTATTCGGTTGTTCTGGTTGTAGGAGGAGCATTCGAGGGTTTCGATTATTATTTGCTCCGCGACTGTAACCTCTGTTATTGTAATTATGCCAGTTTTGTCTGTTTGAATTAAAATTGTTTCGGTATGTGTTGCGGTAGTTTTGGTGTCCTCTGGAATTAGTTCTGCTATTATTATAGTTATTGTAATGTCCGGGGTGCCCATTGCGATGTAAGTATTGTCCACCAGACGTATTTGGTCTTCCACGCCCGCGACTAGTGTGTCGTGTGGTAAAAATTTGAGCAGCGTTGCTTGTTTCTGTAGTGTTCTCTCTTAACTTTTGGGTTGCTGCATTAATGTCAGCAAATTGCCCGCTTTTAGTATAATTTTTATTTCTTCGGACGTTACTCCTTTAATAGCCGTCTGCTCAGAAACTCCCTGAGCTAGATAGGTACATTTTAGCCGTAATGTAAGGTTTTCAATTTCTTCGCATTTTTCACTGGTTTTAGTGCTTTTCACCTGATTCAATTTAGGTACTATGGAGTCCGGGGACTCACTTACTTTACAGCATCTTTCGACGTCGTCTGCTAACGCTTGTAGCGTATCGCAGTTTCCTAGCCCTAGCCGGGCTTTACCAGTTAGTCTAGTTTTAACGAATTTTGATGCCGTTGCTAGTTGGTTTGCTGGTGTCAGTTCAGCCAGTAAACCTACGGCGTCTGTAAACGATGATAGTGAGTCTGCTGAGCCATTGTACATGGGTACGATGGCGGTTGCCTGCTTCACGTCAAATATTGCGTCGGTCATTGTCTTCTCTTTGTTTGATTCTATACCTAGACTACTTAATTTTTGGTTAATTATTTTATTTACTTCTTAATTCCACGACCGGGAGTTTTTTACAAGTATATGAAATTCTTCGTTCGGTATTTCGTCTTCCTTTTCTATTAAAAATAACTCAAATCCTGTAAACGTCTCAGTGCACTTCTTTCTTTTTGACTCTAACAATTCTCTAGATACGCGTGTGTTTACTCACCCAGCTAATTTAAAACTCACTCAAGTACTCGTAAATGCAAT
Source organism: Malaya genurostris (assembly GCF_030247185.1). Classification (NCBI taxonomy): domain Eukaryota; kingdom Metazoa; phylum Arthropoda; class Insecta; order Diptera; family Culicidae; genus Malaya; species Malaya genurostris. The sequence continues at coordinate 129,867,503 of NC_080572.1, forward strand.
TTAATTAGTTTATCTGTGTACTACTAACAAATGGTTTTAAGCATCAGAACAACTGCTTGCCATAGCACTTAAATCTAACTAATTTTCATATCTATTTCAAGCACTTGTCTCACCTGGTTGACATCGCCCGTTGCTTCCTACCTTTTTTAATAGTTGGAAAGATGCTTGGAAGGTTGGAAAATTTTTCATTATTATTTTTGCCCCGTAGGACCACTGTTCCCTTATTGGGTAAGATTTTTTTTTTGTATTTTGTCCCGTAGGACCACTGTTCCCTTATAGGTAGAAAGTTTTTTTTCTTTTCTTTTGTCCCGAAGGACCACTGTTCCCTGATGGGTAGTTTTTTTTTTAACAGCCACACGCAGTTACACACGGTCTATGTTGGCAATGGATCGTGCCGCTTTGAGCGCTTCTTTTAGTACTATGTAGCTGAATTGCGGCCATCGCCAGTATTATGGTAAGCTTGATTTCACTGCTTTCGTGAAATTCTGTGTGACTCGATAGTTCGTTAAGAATGTAAACTTGTGCATCGCCGCTTTGATGCGTTTGTTTGGACTTGTTGTTTCCCATTTCGGAACTTAATTGGGAAAAATGACCCCGTGACACTTGTCAACGGGTCGCCATGTGATACTTTCGGATTAAGAAGAAGAGTGTTTGACTGCTTTTCCAATAATGAATGTGTATTTTCATTTCTACTTATCTCTAGCCGTACAATTATTCTTACCGTAACTTATCGTTTCCTATCGGACGTACCTGGAGCGGGAGAAATCGGAAAAACCATAGAGAGGGAGAAAATGTCATGCTAATGGAGAAGGACCGATAAAAACGTTCACAGCTGTGATGTCATAGATTTGGTTATCGACCTCCGCTTTATGCAGGGCAAGCAATCACGAAATATATTGCTAGCTGCCTGCGCGGTGGACTTACGTCGAGGTAAATGCGATACGCGCATTTCTGTAAGGTTTATGACCGGGATATCCGAATACGTGGAAATGTCGTATTTGGTTTGGGATTGAATGTAAACTGTACTCAGAATGGATCATGCTAGGATGGGATAATTTGTTATATTACACTAGCTATGTAATAGAAGCTATGCTATGAATCGGCTGCGAAATCTGTTGATAAATGGCCAAATTCAACAAAAAACGTAGTTCCACGACTTTGTTTTGCTTGATGATGTTTATCACTGAATTCTGGTTCTGGCACCAAATTATACAAATGTTATATTTTTAAATGTTCTACATGAACGAAAATACTTGCTACTTTTCACTTGGAGCTGTTAGCGGAATATATTCTATATTGTCACTATTTATGTACCATTTAATTCCACTATTCCACTGTCACGTTATTACACTTTCACAAAGTCACTATACTTTAATAAAGCATAACAAACGTTACAATACAGATACGCGTATTTCGGAATGTTATTTACATCCTTCTTCAGTGTATCGAAATGTTATTTACATCCTTCTTCGATACCGATACACTGAAGAAGGATGTAAATAACATTCCGAAATACGCGTAACGTTTGTTATGTTATGCTTCGTTAAAGTATAGTGACTTTGTGAAAGTGTAATAACGTGACAGTGAAATCAACTTATAAAAATAATATCAATCAGATTAAAATCTTTTCATAATTTCAGGTATGTGAGGCGGCATTTTGTAGAAAACCGTACTTGGAGGTACACATGCGAACACATACAGGTAAAGCCTATTTACTAAGCCACGCTGTAATATGTATATGACACATTACTAACTTGTTCACACTTTCAGGTGAAAGGCCATTTTCTTGTGACGTGTGCCTAAAACGGTTTAGTCAAAAATCATCTTTAAACACACATAAAAAAATTCATTTGAGTAAGTACCGAAACTGGTCAAACTATTAATTTTGTATGTATTCTTGATGGCAAATTTGCTTTATTGATCGGACAGATCATGCGCGAAAGAGTGACTAGATACCAAAGCAAGAAGCGCGACGACGGGGAAGGATATAACGGGGCTCGATTTTCAACCACGAACAAAGGATCAGAGTTTTTCTGGCCCGAAGACAGTGTAAACGAAAAACTTCTTTAGGTTAACGCGGTCGATGAAAATGGTGATGAATTGTCCGCATTGGTCCGATAATCGATCCGATAATCGGACCGATGCGGGTCGACAAAATCCACTGGGTAGCAATACCGATTAATAGCGATTATTGTGCGAATTTACTCTAGAACCACGTTTTTGTCTTTCTCATATAGAAAGGCTATGCATCACTTAAGGCCATCGTCCAAGTACCATGCGCGCGGGTGGTTTTAGGAAATTTTCGATGGAAATTTCGAAAAATTTGACAAAACCAAAAACATACAGACCTTTGAAATACTTTTATCTATCTACAGGGTGAAAATCACTGGAAAATTCGAAGGATTTTACGAGTCTTATTAAAAATAGCGCTGAAAAAATGAGCTTTTTTTGTAATTTTACACAATTATTTGAAAAAATAATTCGATGGAATGAAATTTTTTTTTTCAAAAAAACCTCATGCTGGCAACAAGGATCACATTCGAAAACATTTTTGGAAAACCTTTTCACGATTTTCATGGAAAATCAACGAATTTCATATAACCGATTTCGGGAAATTTTTGAAATTCGTGGATTTTCTATGAAAAGCGTGAAAAGGTTTTCCAAAAATGTGTCCGAATGTAATCTGTGTATCTATAATAAAGTTTATTTGAAAAAAAAAGTTTATGTCATCGCTTTATTTTTCAAGATAATTGTGAAAGATCACAAAAACACTCATTTTTCAGAGCTATTTTTGATAAGACTCGTAAAATCCTCCGAATTTTCCAGCCATTTTCACCCTGTAGGTAGATAAATGTATTTCAAAGGTCTGTATGTTTTTGGTTTTGGCAAATTTTTCAAAATTTCCATCGAAAATTTCCTAAAACCACCCGCGCGCATGGTACTTGGACGATGGCCTTAAAAACCGACTAGTAAAAATTGGCCCAGAGGGCCAAATGTCATATACCATTCGACTCAGTTCATCGTGTCCCGTTTTTGCACTAGATGTTTTTATTCGATTTGCGGTTCAGAGTATAAGACGTTGGTCTAACAAGCCAGGCGTCTTTCCTGACATGGAAAGATTGTTTGTTTCAAAAATACTTAATCGAGTTTTCCAAACTAAGTGAATACATAGATATACTGAAATTTGTAATTATCTAATATTCATAACTTACTATGCAGTCGAACAAAAAGTATGATATGTGGATCGTCTCAATGGAAAATTAAATGATTCATTATTTAGCATTTTAGAATTACACTAACGAATACCGAATACAGTTTCTTCGATTTGAATATATCTCTCGCTGCGAACTGCGCCAAATGTGCACGGCTTTCTTCGCTAGCATTTATTTATTTGCACCAAAGTTTAATCCCAGCTTCAAATCACAAGTACGTTTACGTAGCTTGTGTGAGAAATCCTGAAGAAAGAAAGGTAGAGGATGAAAATGGCGCACAAACCGCTCGTAGATCACATGAAACGAGCACACCGCGCTATCTCATGCGACGAGAGCGCTTGAGCCTCATTCTTGGCAGAATGCGATGAGATTATATAACGAAGCGTACATCAGTTACTGGTGCGGTACGTAAATGTGCCAAAGAGTTATCTTGAGAGCAGCAAAAGTACGTCGCATGCGTGTGGTTGTCTTATGAGAATGTGATTAAATTTGTCTCAGCTCAAAATAAAGAGCACGCGTGCATAAGGCCTGTTTGCAAGAAATGATGACACCCACCAACAAATCGAACAAGTTTGAGCAGCTGTTTTCTAAGCCGCCATATTGAAAAAATAGAAGGAAAACTTTTTTGACATTCAATGCCTTACTCTTCACTATACGGGGCATAATGTCAATTCAGAAATACAAAACCATCCGCGTAACCTTTTTTCTATCATAATTATTGCGATAATAATTCAGTCATTTGTTGATGGATTTATATGATTTAACAACCGATTGATACGGAAACATTTAATCTAAACTTATATGGAACTGTCGTTTCAGTATTTCAATAGCACACTATTGAAAAATTGATTTGAATTGATCTTTTTTTCACGAAACAGTCACAGAATGTCATCCGTCACCGTTTTCTCTCGCACGGTCGACGATTTCAATCGTTGCTTTACACCTCGAGTTCCTTTCAGTGGCAGTTCTGCTTCGATTAGCATAGGGAGGCTTTGTGTCATACATAAAAAATACCGCATCATTCTCTTACTATGAATCTTCAAAATACCACAAAACTACCTAATTTTAAGTACATTCCATCCAATTTGAGGTTTCAATAACCTAATTTAAGGTAAAGTGACTCTAGGTAGTTTCCGTAAGGCACGCATAAAAATACTTAAACATGAGTTATATTTACTCTACAGTTGAGTCGTATTGACTCAACTTCAGGTTGATACCGTTAATTAAAATTAGCTTATTGAACGAAACTCTCGCTGCTGGGGATTTTCCTCTTTGTATTTTGACAACAATGGAAGGATCGAACGAAAGAATAGATTCAAAAGAACTCAAAAAGAAGTCAAATAATAGGTAGTTTTTATTTTCCGTGGTAGTTTGTGTAATGAGTGAATGACAAAACTGAGTTGAAACCATTCGCTCGCTGTGCAGTTACTACCCTGTTTGTTTGGATATAATGAATGTCGATCAGCTGTTGATTCTTCGGTAACTAGCAGGTCAATTTAGAGCTATCATCGAACCTAATTTAAAGCGCTTGTATTTCGGTGATTGGTTGATGGATTTGCCACATTTAACTTGATTCGAAGTATTGAAGTAATGCACTTGCACACAATATTGTTAGCTTAAAATGGATTCATTTGTGGACAGGGTCGTGCGAATTCTGGAAGCTCAATTTACGAGCGAAACAATGGCTTGCAAATAGATTTAGTTTAAAGTTGTGTTAATAAAATAATCATGGATACTTCTTTTTCATCAAATGTGGTTAAACACAACGCGAAGCCCTTAACTACTATTCTTGAACCAAACAATGATCCTGTAGCATAATTAAATTGTTAAAAATTGATATAGTCTTATGAAGCATATTATTGGCATTAAAAATGGTTAAAATTCGTCTTGCCATCTTTCAGCGTAAGAACTGAACTACTATTATTGAACCAAATTAAATTATTGTAACCTGATTAAATTATTAGAAATTGATGAAGTTTTATGAAACATAAAAATGGCATTAAAATGATTGAAATTCGTCTCGCCATCCGCTCGACGAGTAGTCGGTGTGCAGTGCGACGCTGTATGCAAAATATGTCCAGCATGTTACCCAAGTAACATTTTGCCTTTCTCTATAAAAAGGTATTAGAATTGCCGGAAAAACCGACTTTCGAACGGAGCCTCGGCGACCCATAGTGTTATATTTTAATATTACTAAATACTTGTAGCTGTCATCAATGCTACATCATAAATCTTGCATTAAAACTTTAAACTCCACAGAAGTCTACTGAAAACCATTATAAGGGCATAATCCTGCCAACTCGTAAGTTTTATACAGCAATGTGAGGAATCTGCATAAATCTGCGTTTAATTTTTTGCGAAATGAATATTACTTATGGTTTTGATTCTACACTATTGGTGGCAACTTTTTTCACCGGAACCACCAGATCAGGGTCGTTCACCTTTTTCGGTCTCTAGGAGAAGCATTACTTCACTATTTTTGGCGGACTTTCTTCCCAACCTGTGGTCACTGCGTAAATCGTTGTCGGTGGAAATAAGTAACACAAAAAGGCTGGTGGGTAATGTCAGAGACATAACTGGATGTCGTGAATACGAGAAAACTGACACACTCCTATCACTTTTCCGAATATCAGTTAGTTGATTGATTGTATGAATTGTGCAAGCTTTCCCCTTTTTCACTAATAGAGTTCGAAGCGATGCACCTACATTAAAGTACAGATTAGTTACATTAAACAGCTACTATTCTACAACTATATATTCCAAACTTGGAACAATTCCTTTTTAATTTGCTAATATATGAGGCTAGGTACGACAAATTTGTAGTTTATTTTATTTTTATTGAAGCTATAAAGTTCGGAGATATCTGATCTTTCTCGAAATTTAAGTACGAGACAATTGCAATGGCCTGGTCTGAAATGTATCGACGATCTGCGGTATGCAAGAGTCAGTTTAATAATAATAATAATAATAATAATAATAATAATAATAATAATAATAATAATAATAATAATAATAATAATAATAATAATAATAATAATAATAATAATAATAATAATAATAATAATAATAATAATAATAATAAAAATAATAATAATAATAATAATAATAATAATAATAATAATAATAATAATACAGATTAACCTGTATATCTGGCAACCCTGTTTCGCATGACATATTTTCACACGACCCCATACTAATATAAAGATGTGTTCAACATCATCACTTTCACTTTCGCATTGCCGTTCGTAATTGAATGTGTTAGTGACGGTACAAATTATTTTAATTTCCATCTTGATGAATCTTTTGGTAGGAAATATTGAGATCAGAGATGGTTCTCGTGTGTGTCTTGTTTAGGCAACAGTTGCTCAGAAAATGGTGGGAAAGCGCTGAAAAGTGCTTCGAATGGGCCTTGCTGGACTTTTTGGCTGCCTTTCTACCGGTTTTCGGTGCCATCGTGCTGACGGTGTCTCGTGCGTTCAGAGTAGCTGCTTTAACTTAAATGACGCTATTTCTCACATCACATTTCATTTTATACCTGCTACTGGCAGCGGTGTACGGACAGCTTCTTTGCCAAAATTCTTTTTCATGTTCTCTCTGAAACAACTCAACCGATTTTCACAAACTAAGATTCAAATGAAAGGTCTTATAGTTTCCTAAAAATTTCCAGAACATTTTTTCCAGATCCGACTTCCGGTTCCCGATCTAATGCATGATAGGTGAAAAATTACCAGTTTCATTAGAATTTTTTCACAAACGATGGTCAAAAACAAGTACAAATCCCATTAAACTGTCTGAAAAATTCTTCTAGTTTGCAGAGCTTGTTAGTTTGTGGGCATAAAAGCTTAATACAGCCCTACTCTTCCCCCTCTTTTCATGTTTCGGAAGTTCCAGAAGTGGTGCAGAAAAACTTAAAAAATACAACTCACTTCGATTTCTCTGCGATGCTTGAATCGATTTTCACAAATCTTGATTTGAATTAAAGTTCATATAAACTTTAAAGCTACTGTGAAATTTCATCCGGATCCGACTTCCGGTTCCGCAGTTACAGGGCGATGACTGTCAAAGTTTCAAAGTTTTCAAATCGCCATATAGATTGACAATATATACCACACCGAATACCCTGTAATGTAGAAGCAAGTCGGACAGAATTTCAATCTTAACTTGTGACAATCGATTGAACATTCCATGAGATGTCGAAGTAAATTCCACTTTAGAGTTTTTCGTCATTATTTATGGTACTTTCAGAGCCGGTATTCAGAAACTATCAAAAATGATTCGTATGGCCATAAATTAATACGCCAAATAATTTACATTTTCTATATCTGTATGAATTTTAAAAACTCATCATCCCGTAATTCCAGAATCGGTTAGAACTCACCAATTTTGTATGGAACCATAAGTCCTTTAATTTGAATTTTTGTTTTTGAAGTTTGATTTGACCTTTTTGAGAAAATGATTGAGCTTTGAGAAACTATTCGATACTTAAACCGGAATTCTAAAAACGGTGTAGCCGAAATCAGTTAAATTCACCTGAGGAGTGTGTAGACATCTTTGAGAAATTGTAGTGCGAATTTATTTTTTGGGTACCTCCCGAATCGAAAACTGAATACCGCTTAAACTGAAATAAATTTATTTGGTAATCGTCTATTCAAATCTGGCAACCTGATAAACCTGATTAAGTTCTGTGACATTGACATTTATTTACTAATCATCCTGTATCTCCTAAATCGGAAGTCAGATTTGACTAAAAAGTAAGATGTTTTATAGGAATCATAGATTTTTGAATCATAGATGGTCCTTAGATTTCATTTGAATCTTAGATTGGTTCAGCCACCTACGAGAAAAATGAGTTGCATTATTTTAATTTCGTTTCACATATCATCCTGTGGTTCCGCAATCAGAAGTCGGATCCAAATGTAATTCAGAAACCTTGTTTGGGAGTATACTACTTTTCGTATGAATCTGAGTTTGTAGAAAACGGTTTAGCCATCTCCGAGAAAATTGATTGAAATTATTTGTCACACACGCATTTGCTGATCTCGACGAACTGAGTCTAATGGGAGTTATGTTCTTCCAGAATTTATTACTGTAAGTAGTTTAAATCAACATAATAATAGAATTACTTTCAACTTGAAAAAGCTGTCATCATACTTGAACGGTTACCAAAAACGAACCGTGCTAAAATCGGTCCGAGGGAAAATATCATAAAAAGGATGCTGTACACAGTCTTTTTGGTACTTAGAAACAATTGTATGTAACAGTATAAAAAATCGTGTTTCATTTGGCTCCGAAACAGCGCTTTATCATCAAACGCGTAAAACTCGTACTACTGGAATAAGGCGAAAAGTCGTTTACACAAAATATCGATATCTCCGGTAAAAATGGAAGGATTTTGACGATCTACAGCTTGTTGGATAGCTATTACTGTGCAGACATACTCTGTTTTCAAGGTCAGTTGTGACAGATATTGTCAAAACCCTGTTTTAATCCACCTAGTGGTGTAATGATGCCTTTCTCATATCAATCATACTATCATATATAATACGGTGGTATTCTTCAAAATAATTTTATACGATTCTTTAAAGAATAATCGAAATCAGTTTGTTTGACCGTCTACTGATAAAAACTATCAATTGGAGAAGATTTGAGGTTTTTCGCCCCTTTCAGTGATGGTAAAAATATTTTGACACATTTTGCAGTATATTTCCGGATCCGGAAGTCGGATCCGGATGAAATTCAGGGATTACGACCACAGGACCATAATCGGAAATCGGATCCAAATAATATTCAGGAATTATTTATGGGACCAAAAGGCCTTTCATTTGAATCTAAGTTTGTGAAAATCGGTTTAGCCATCTCTGAAAAAAGTTAGTGCACTTATTTTCAAAACTTTTTGCACATTTTACCCCATAATTCCGGAACCGGAAGTCGGATCCGGAAATAGGATCCAAATAATATTCAGGATTTTTTTGTGGGACCAAAAGACTTTTCATTTGAATCTAAGTTTGTGAAAATCTCTGAGAAAAGTTATTTTACACCTATTTTCAAAATTTTTTGCACATTTTACCCCAAAATTCCGGAACCGGAAGTCGGATCCAAATAATATTGAGGAATTTTGTATGGGACCACAAGACCTTTCATTTGAATCTATATTTGTAAAAATCGGTTCAGCCATCTCCGAGAAAAGCTAGTGCAAAAACCGTAACATACACACAAACGCACACACACGCACACACACACACACACACACACACACACACATACACACATTTTTTGCGTACTCGACGAACTGAGTCGAATGGTGTATGACTTATCGGTGCAAAAGTCGGTTTTCACAGTGATTGCATAACCTTTTTATACGAGAAAGGCAAAAATGGCATTCGGTTCAACGGTCTGTTTCAAAATTGGCAAACGATGGTCCCGTGTTGGCCTCCCGTTGAACGATTGATTGGACGTTCATTGGACCAATGATTCAACGCATTGGACCAATGAAGGACCACCGTTGAACGATTTTTTCTGTACTAGGTACTAAGCCTAACAACAAGGCAATTTATTATTTAGCCTTTGTTGAGCACTAGTCAGTAGCAGATCGAAAACAGTTGCCAGTACCCTGTACAACGTTATTCAAATGAAATGTTTCGATTGCTGTTGGGCCGTTCATCTTCATACCTGGCGAATGACAATCCAAGGTGATCGATAAAATTGGATATAGGTGCTTAGTATTACTAGAAATATTTAAAAGTGGTCTAGACAAACTCCTCCCTGCGCATGGGCCTGTTACCTCATTGGTAATGAGATACAATAATTCTCAAACGATGGGAAAGAAAAACGGCTAGACTACAGGGTGCATTAAATTGCATAAAACACCCCCTGTTATGGAAGTTGGTTCCTGAAAGCGACGCATTTTGTTTTGGTGACGTTGTAGTCAACAATATGTTAAGCTACGTTCATACCATTCATTAAAACCAATTTTAATCCACCTAGTGGTGTAATGACTGTTTATTGAATAGAAATAGGAAAATTTGCTCGGACCTAATCTCACAAACTCTATAAATCCTGTTTACCCTGTAGTTCCGAAACCGAAAGTAGTATCCACAACAAATTAAGAAATTCCGTATGAAACTGTAAGACTTTTCTTTTGAACCTATAAGTTTGTGAAAAGTGAGCGAGATCCTTTTTGCAGTTTTTAATCACTATTTCCAATTCTTCCGAAACCGGATTCCGATAAACGGAATAGCCGAAGTTGGTTCGTTTGCTACCAACAAATATGACCTACAAATTGAAACAGTTTTGAACGTAGTTAAACCTATACTTACTATCTCATGCTCTATTTCGATTAAACCAATTAAACGAAATCTAACAAACGAAACGAACCTGCGTTTCTGTTACTTCTGCATATGTAAGTCAAATTAAACAGCATTAATCAGCAGCATAAAACATGTAGTAAAATTATAATAATAATAATAATAATAATAATAATAATAATAATAATAATAATAATAATAATAATAATAATAATAATAATAATAATAATAATAATAATAATAATAATAATAATAATAATAATAATAATAATTATTATTATTATTATTGATATTATTATTATTATTATTATTATTATTATTATTATTATTATTATTATGATTATTATCAATATTATTACTATTATTATTATTATTATTATTACTATTGACATCACTACACAACGTGTACGAAATAGAACAATATGGCGATTTGAAAACTTTGACACTCATGGCCCTGTACTTGCGGAACTGGAAGTCTGATCCGGATGAAATTTCATAGTAGCTTTAAAGACAGTATGAAATTTAATTCAAATCAAGATTTGTGAAAATCGGTTCAAGCATCGCAGAGAAATTTTGTTTTAGAAGTTTTTCTTCTCCACTTTCGGTTCTATCGGAACAGGAAAAAAGGGAACCAGTAGTGTCGAATTAAGTTTTCATGCCCACAAACTAACAAGCTCTGCAAACTAGAAGAATGAATCAGACAGTTTTATGGGATTTGTACCTGTTTTTAACCATCGTTCGTGGAAAAATACTAATGAAATTGGTAATTTTTCACCTAAAACGCTTCAGTTCCGGGACCGGAAGTCGGATCCAAATAAAATGTTCTACATATTTTCAGGATATTATAAGACCTTTCATTTGAATCTTAGTTTGCGAAAATCGGTTGAGATGTTCCAGAGATAATTGAGTTTTAATCTTTTTCTCAAATTTTCACATATTACCATATAACTCCGGAACCGGAAGTCACATTCAAATGAAATTCAACATCAAACTATGGGATAATACCATTTATTTGAATCTATGTTTGTGAAAATCGGTTCAGCCATCTCTGAAAAAAGTGAGTGCATATTTTTTCCATTTTTTGGTGCATATCATCCTATATCTCCGGAACCGGAAGTCGGATCGGAATGAAATTCAATAGCAGGCTATGGGACCATGAGACCTTTGATTTGAGTCTTTTTTGTGAAAATCGGTTCAGTCATCTCTGAGAAAAGTGAGTGCAATTTTTGTTACATACACACACACACACACACACACACACAGACATTTGCTCAGTTCGTCGATCTGAGTCGAATGGTGTATGACATTCGGCCCTCCGGGCCTCGGTTAAAAAGTCGATTTTCACAGTGATTGCATAGCCTTTCTATATGAGAAAGGCAAAGAGCCACACTGATGTCAAAAGGTAATTTCTTCAAACTCAATATAAATATAACTCTAGTCTAGTATTTATCGTCCCGGGTTGACGGTTCAATGCATAGGACGCTGGTCTTACAAGCCAGTTGTCCTATGTTCGAGCCCCGACCTGGAAGGGTTCTTAGTGTCAGTAGTATCCATAGCACTAGCCATGCAATGATTCTGTACTCTAAGAATCGGCTGCGAAGTCTGTTGAAACAGAAAGGCCAAATTCCACAAAAGGAATGTAATGCCAAGACTTTGCTTTGCTAGTATTTTCTATATAACAAGTAATTTGACCTCTTTTTGAATAAGAAAAAGAAATTGTGGTTTATTATAGTTTGATTATATTCCATTGAAATCGTTTCCTTATGTTGGTGCAACCGCATGAAGAAAAATGTGAACGTGTGAACACAGAATTTGACAGCGAACTAGAACCAAAGAACCAAAAGTGTTGAGTTTTGTTTAAATGAAATGAGAAATTTCTGTAAACTTTCCTCAAAACTTTTTATAAATTGTTTAGGTTGTGCTATAAGTTTAAACAACCTTCCTTATTTAAAATTCAAACCTTTATACCTTTTTGCCTTTCTCATATAGAATGGTTATGCAATCACTGTGAAAACCGACATTTGAACCGAGGCCCGGAGGGCCGAGTGTCATATAATATTCGACTCAGTTCGTCGAGTACGCAAATTGTCTGTGTGTGTATGTGTGTATATGTGTATGAAACGTTTTTTTGCACTAATTTTTTTTGGAGATGACTGAACTGATTTTCAAAAACTTAGATTCAAATGAAAGGTCTTGTGGTCCCATACAAAATTCCTGAATATTATTTGTATCTGTCTTCCGGTTCCGGAATTATGGGGTAAAATGTGCAAAAAATTGTGAAAATAAGTGCAACTGATTTTTCTCAGAGATGGCTGAATCGATTTTCACAAACTTAGATTCAAATGAAAGATCTTGTGGTCCCATACAAAATTCCTGAATATTATTTGGATCCGACTTGCGGTTTCGGAGTTATGGGGTAAAATGAGCAAAAACATGAAAATACGTCTTCTAATTTTCCTCATAGATGGCGCGACCGATTTTACAAACTTAGGTTGAAATGAAAGGTCATGTGGTTTCATACGTAATTCCTGAATTTCATACGTATCCGGAAATATAGGGTAAAGCGGGTTAAAAATTTTATACCATCACTGGAAAGGGCGGAAAACCGTCAAAATTTTTCTAAATCGACCTCAAATCTTCTCCAATTGATAGTATCAGTAGACGGTCAAAAAACCGATTTCGGTTATTCTTTTAAGAATCGAAGAAAATTATTTTGAGAAATACCACAGTATTATATATGATAGTATGATTGATATGAGAAAGGCATCATTACACCACTAGGTGGATTGAAACAGGTTTTTATATACATGAAAAACCGGTATAGAATTCGCTCAAACTTTGGAAAAAATTTCGAGGACCGGAGGACTGAGTGTCATATATCAATCAATTCAGGTTGACGAACTGAGCAAATGTCAGTGTTTGCTGAATAAAGAGGCGTAGATCTCACAGGTCGCTGAGCCGATTTTGAACGGACTGGTTACAAATTAATGTCTCTTATTAGTCAGAACGCTATTGTTTTCGTTCTTTGATTCGTTTGTGGTGGATACAGGCCCGCTTCAATCGTTAAAATAAATAAATGATATCGAAACTCCGACGCAGCATAAAGCGCGATCATTGCCACCGACTGAGCGGTGACCGTTTTATGCTGACGCGCTAAAAAGGGCCACGTAGCCACCGCCCCAGCAGGACCTAGCGTTAAGAAATACAATTCTGGAATAAAGAGTTCGAAACCAACACTCGACCTGAAATGTAGTTACTACAAACAGAAAGAAATTCACGCCACTCAGTGGCCATCAGAACATAAGATTTTTCATGGCAATCCTTTGCCATTCGTGGAGTGTTTTCGTTGGTTACGGGAATGTACCTGGCTCGAACCATTTGTGTTACAGAGCAATACGAAACGTGCGAAAAAGATTGATTAGAAACGAGATTTGATCAGTGTTCTCCGCCACCAATCTAACCAAACAGCATAGCAATGATGGCGTTCCGCGAGTGACGAGATGTGTTAAATAGCAGTATAAAGTGTTTAAAAAAGGAATGATTAGCAACTACATTTGATTAGTGTTCTTCACCGCCAAAATAACAAAATTGCATACACTGATGGCGTACCGCTAGTGACGACGATTTATAATTAGAGGAATAACAAAACTACATACACTGATGGCGTACCGCTAGTGACGGCGATTTATAATTAGTGAAATAACAGAAAAGAGCAAAGTGATATTGTGGTTATCAATCAACCGGAATTAAATTTTGTAATGAAAACTTTGGTAAAACTGATCGTCCAGCAGAATTGTGAATAATTATTATAAAATAAAGTGCATGTAACAAATTATCGGTATTTTCTATTGATTACTGAAAGAAAAAGTACCATACAATAGAATTGAATCGCAGTGTGTACTAATGTGAGTCGGCGATAACGATAAATGAATTTTTCTGCTGATTCTACTAATCGTTTACTGAATAAACTGTGCGAAGTGGACAGAAACCGAATTATCGTTGGCAATTAAGCAGAAACAGTATTATAAAACATTAAGTGACATTATGGGCTGGTTTAGTGCGGACGAAATAATTACCAGCACCAATGCACAGTCAGCGGGACATGAAGTTTATCAATCTATCGCACTGTGTGTTATGGCACTAGTGGCGGTAGGATATGTGCTGGCCCGAGCGGCAATCAAACTGCATAGTGAACAAACGCAATGCGTGGCCGAACGAGCCGTGAGACTCTCGGCGCTACAAGTTTAGCTGAAGTGTGGCACTATAGAAACGAAAAAAAAGAGAAGAAAAAACCACTCAGATACCATGGCAACGAGAAGAAATTACAACGAGGAGTTAGTCAAACAGTGCACGGGCTTTATGGATAGAGAAAAAAAATACTGGCAGAGACAACAACATAAACGCAACCCAGCCAGCGAGAAGGAGATTCAGGCAAAACATGCACTGTTGAGTGCATGTCTCAACCTAGGCGCGGGTGCTGCCGTACGCGAAAGTAGCAATACCCTGAAGGAAGTCCTCATGTGGGCGTACCGGGATGTGGTATACGCCATAGAAAGCTATCAAAGGGAAATGGATATGGCCGTAACGGGGAACCCGTTAAGCTAAGTAAAAAAAAAAATAATAATAATGATACATTCTCCAGATTTTTCAATAATAATGATACACATATATAATATATATTTAAAATAATAATTTAATAATAATTTTTTTTATATATAAGAATATTCCTTTTTCGTTTCATATATCGATTATATACATATATATATATATATATATATATATATATATATATATATATATATATATATATATATATATATATATATATATATATATATATATATATATATATATATATATATATATATATGTATATATATATATATATATATATATATATATATATATATATATATATATATATATATATATATATATATATATATATATATATATATATATATATATATATATATATATATATATCTATATATTTGAAAAAAAAAAAACGTAGAAATGAAATCTTAATTCTAAAAATCGAAAAAAAAGATTACATTGAATATAATTCAAAAAAAAAATAATAATAATAATGTTACACTTAATCGATTGAGAAAAAAATTTTTTTTTCTTTTCATTTCTATTTCCACTAAGTGAATATAACGCAACAACCATAAGTTTGATGACAACATATCACATAAAATGGAATGGACAATTCCCAATTCCAAAAAGTTGAGCAGGAGGTCGACAAATTCTATAAAAGCCTGCAACTGAGGAGTCACTTCAGGATAGAAACAAGACAAATAAAAAGAAAAAAATTATTCTATATACAAAACAAAGCTAAATTGATCACAGTTAACGCGCAATCAATTAGCAAACAAACTTATTTAGCAACCCGATACAACACATTAAAGAAATTAATTGCGGAATGTTTAAAATTATTAGACACCGAAGCTGAGGTATCCGCTTCAGAGTTGCTTCCTATAAAGGAAATAGAAGAAAACTCAGACAGTGACTCCGACAGTAAGCCCGAAATGACTGAGGAAAAGTTAGATTTAGGGATTGCCTTGAAGGTAATCGACAAATTCGAAGGGGAAAGCCTAAGTTTGGGTCATTTCCTGGAAACAATAGACTTACTGAGAGCGTATTCTATTAAAGTTCCAGAAGGTCACATAATAACTTTTCTGAAGACAAGACTAGTGGGATCGGCACATGGATGCATTGAAGGTGCCACCCTTAATGAGGCTAAGCGAATTCTTGCCGAAAAATTTGCAATAAAACTCACACCAACAGCATGCAAAGCTGAATTAAAGCTTGCCAAACAGAAAAACAAGGGTATCACCGAATTTGGAAAAGAAATTGAGCAGTTGGCAGCGAAACTAGCCACTGCCTATGTATCAAATAATACATTTCCAAACGAGTCAGCAACGGGAGCAATAGTTCAGCCCGTTGCTACCAACGCTTTTATAGCTGGACTAAACAGCGCTCAGACGGCATTCTTCGTTAAGGCGAGGAACCCGCCAAACCTTAATAGAGCGATATCGGATGCACTGGAAGTGCAGCCGCAATCGTCACCAGAGTCTGCTCTTTGGACGCAGGGATTCGCATTCAATAGGCCTAATTTTCATGGAAGAGGAAACCGCGGAAATTATGGCAGGGGTTATAACTTCAACCATTACAACAGTAATAGTAATAGTAATAGAGATTTCTCTCACCAACGAGGTAGAGGAAATAACCATAGATCTAACAGCAACCGCCGAGGTTATGGACGGTATAACCATAACCAAAACTTTGACGGAAACCAGAGAAATAGGCAATAGAACCAGGGTAATAACAATAACTCGGCTACCCGAGCAAACAATAATAACCCTAGCAACCGAAACAACAATCAATCAAGACGGAACGTGCATGTAGCGGAGCAACCAAAAGGTGCAGCCGCACATGACGAAGAAGCAAACGTAAACGAGTTTTTTCGTGAATAATTTAAACAGCAAGAGAGCTTTAAGATCCAAATTCATCATAGAAAATGAACACCTCAACCTAGTAGTAGATAGTGATGCATCATGTTGCATATTAGACAGACGTCACCTACCAGGGAAATTATACGCTTGCATTGACACATCAAAAACCATACAGGTACATGGTTTTAATGGTATCACTACCATTTTAGGAACAGTGAATAAATTTATGGAATACGATGGGAGTAGCTACCCTATTACTTTCCATATTGTTGATAAACTACCACAAAATATTGGTACGAATTTCCTTAGACAATTTGACGCTAACATAAATTTTGAGACGCTTACATTAACGTTGAGAAAACCTTTGTTTGCGGAAAACTTTATTATACCCAAACGAACTGAGGTAATGACATTTATTGAAGTAAATTACTCTGAATCCATGGTAATATGTAGCCAAGAAATTCAGACTGGAGTCTACATGGCAGGAGTTATAGTGGAACCAACTAATGGAAAAATACCAGTGAGAATATTAAATGCAAAAAACAAAGCAGTCGAAATCAAAAATTAAAAACCAATGTGTAAACCCTTTGCGAATTATGACGCAATTGAAATTAAGAGTGCCTATAAGTATAATGGCAATAGAGCACAAGAAATATTAAAAGAATTAAATTTACAGCAACTAAATGTGCGGGATAGAATAACAATTGAGAAACTTTGTATGAAATATAATGATATTTTTTGCTTGAAAAACGACAAGCTAACAGTAACAAAAATTTATCAACCTTCGATTACTGTAAAACCTTACACACATCCTGTGTATACAAGGCCCTATAAGCTACCACAAACCCAAAAGGACGAAGTTCAAAGGCAAGTGGATAAGATGCTTAAGGATAATATTATAGATGATGCAGTTTCAGAATGGAACAGTCCACTACTGCTATCCTAAGAAATCAACTAATGATAACTAAAAATGACGTTTAGTTATCGACTATCGGAAACTAAACAACGCCCTACAAGATGATAAATTTCCACTTCCAAATTTGGAGGAAGTGATCGAATCATTAGCAGGAGCAACATATTTTTCTCACCTGGACTTATCACAAGGATATTACCAGTGTGAACTAAGAAAGGAAGATAGGCCAATAACAGCATTTAGTACTAACAGGGGACAATACCAAATGACTCGTCTCCCAATGGGATTGAAAGTAAGTCCCTCAACATTCTTCAGGTTAATGACAGTGGCTATGTCAGGTCTCAACATGGAGAAATGCCTAGTTTACTTAGATGACATCATAGTGTTTGGCAAAACCCTAGATGAACATAATAGAAATTTGATAAATGTGTTTGAAATATTGAGAAAAACAAACCTGAAATTTAACCCACTGAAATGTAATTTTTGAAAACCGAATTACTTTATTTGGGACATTTAGTATCTGTAGAAGGCGTAAAACCAGATCCTTCTAAGATAGAAATTATCAAAAATTGGAGTAGCCCTCAAACAGCAGACGAAGTTAAAAGATTTGTCGCATTTGCGAACTACTATAGGATACATATAAAAGATTTTGCTAAATTATGCAGTCCATTGAATAAATTGACAAGGAAAAATATTGAATATCATTGGACCGACGAGTGCGAACACTCTTTCCAATATTTGAAAAAAATGCTGTATGAACCCTCCAGTACTCGATTATCCAGACTTTTCCGAGGATAACATATTCACGTTGCATACTGACGCATCAGGAAAAGCACTGGGAGCCGTATTGAGTAATAATAATAATAGACCCGTTGCATTTGCAAGCAAAGCCTTAAACAAAGCCGAATTAAATTATAGCACTATAGAGAAAGAACTTCTAGGTTTAGTGTGGTCAATTAGACACTTTCGACCTTACTTGTACGGTAGGAAGTTTGAAGTGTACACAGACCCTAGACCACTAGTTTATCTATTTACACTAACAGACCCGTCGAATAGACTGACAAAATTTCGTCTATCACTCGAGGAATATAAATTTGACGTAATATACAAAAGGGGATCGGAAAATGTTGTAGCGGACGCGTTATCACGTATTTCGATCGACGACCTCAAAGCTCTGACACCTCAAGTAAGCTTGGTGACAACAAGAGCACAAACTTCAAACATCAACAAAGCCCAATCAATGGCAAATAATAGCGAAAAATCGAATACAGAGAAAGTCGACTATATTCAGATAGAGATATCTAAAGATGAGAAAAACGAGAACATTAAAAAACAACTCGAAGAAGAAAAGATTTTACTGAATCCTAACATGTCATTTACTTACCTACGGGAAGTAATGAAACAATTAGTGAATTTCACAAAATCGGAAAAAAATTAAAGGCCTTGTTGTGATAAACACAACCGAAAGTAAACAATTAAAAAGTAAAATCGAACTACTTAATTTAATGGGCATGCCACCTATTATAGTAATAGGTAATAAAATACGAGTAATAGAGAACGAGAAAGAAAAAAGACTAATTTTGAATGATTTCCACGTATTGCCAACTGCAGGGCATGCGGGGATAAAACGAACATTAAACACGATAAAACAGAGGTATCATTGGAAATCAATGGATACTGATGTGACAAATTTTATAAAGAAATGTGCGAAATGCCATAGAAACAAGGATAATGTGACAAAATATCCTATGAAAATAACAAGTACAGCCAGTCAAGCATTTGAGAAAATATTTTTAGATATAGTTGGTCCTCTTTTACCAGACAACTAAGGTAACCAGTATATACTGACTACTCAATGTGATCTGACAAAGTATGTAACAGCAACACCGATTCAGGACAAATCAACAGACGTTGTAGCCAAAGCATTTGTTGAGAATGTCATATTGAATTATGGTGTACCCAAGCAAATTCTGATAGATAGAGGTACAGAATTTATGTCTACCCTGTTCACCAGAATTTGCGAAGTTCTAAAAATCGAAAAATTAAATTCTACTGCTTACCACCACCAGACAACAGGAGCACTGGAGAATTCACACAAAGTATTAGGGAATTTCCTACGCATACAGACAGACAATTCGTATGGAAATTGGTCAACCTGGGTACCATATTATAAATTTGCATATAATACTACGGTACACAGTGCAACAGGAATGACCCCATATGAACTAGTATTTGGCAGACAATGCACTTTACCAACAAACTTATCTGGACAGAACGAAGTTGACCCTGTGTATAACATAGATGATTATGCTAGTATTATGAGGTTTCAATTACAATCCACCCAGCTGAAAGCGAAATGGAACGTAATGAAGCTGAAAGCGGATAGGGTTCTGGGATATAATGGAAAACTTCAGACTAGAATTTTTACAAAAGGGCAACTAGTTCTTGTAAAAAAGGAGACTTCAACAAAATTGGAATACAAATACAATGGACCCTACGAAGTCATAGAAGACTTGGGTTCCAATATAAAAATTATAAATATACAAAACAAGAAAATAGATACGGTTCACAAAGATAGAGTAAAACAATATACAAGTTAAAAAAAAGAAGAGAAGAGAGAAGAAAGGAGAAAGAAGGAGTGAGAATAGGATAAACTATGGAAATATGTATACAGATAACTCAAAATAACTTAAAATTTTTATCAAGTGCCACAATCAATGTAAATTCTATTAAATTGAAATTTATTGATTTCTGTTTATCAAATTCAATATAACGAAGTAAATTCTATTAAATTAAAGAAACTTATTGGCTTCTATTTATCAAATTGAATATAACGAAGTAAATTCTATTATATTGAAATTTATTGCTTTCTGTTAATCAAATTGAATATAACGAAGTATATTCTATTAAATTAAAGAAACTTATTGGCTTCTATTGATCAAATTGGAAATAACGAAGTAAATTCTATTAAATTGAAATTTATTGCTTTCTGTTAATCAAATGGAATATAACGAAGTAAATTCTATTACATTGAGGAGATTTATTGATTTTCTGTTGGTTAACTTTAAAAATAACATATAAAATAACTTCGATGAAATTGAAGAAAAAAGGCGGGTGGGTAATGTCAGAGACATAACTGGATGTCGTGAATACGAAAACAACTGACATGTTCCTTAACACTTCCGAATATCAATTGTATGAATTATGCACGCATTCCCCTTTTTCACATTTTTCGCAAAAACAAAGAAAGCTTCACTTGATCTCGATTACTGTGAATTTCACACAGCGAAAAGTGCACAAATCTAAGCAAACTGTTCTTGATTTGCAGTAAACTGAGGATATTTCCCTACGATTTGCGAACAACAAATCCTAATAGTTCTTTAGAAAAATTTTTGAGCCATTAGAACGGCTGATATTGTGCAATGCTCTCCACCGTTGTTTTTTTCCCAATGCTAATGACTGGCAGCTGTGACGTAATCGCTCTTGTCGAAAGCGAAACTAGCTGTGCAGACGACACAAAACACATCTGCTCGCAGTGGCGATTGAATCCAAACTGATTGAATTTTTGTTAAGAGATTTCCTTTTATGTGATTTCGTTTGTAGCTTTTTCACTAATGGGCGGTCCTAACGGCTATAAAAATAGCAGCATACAGAATTTTATTGCCGATTATTTCATTTCGGATTTGCATAATTTATTGAAAGAAACTATCAATATGCTGTAGGGATTCGTTTCTAGCATTCACAAGGACCAAATTGAGGAACTCACTGCGATATTCACCACTTTTCGGAACATTTTTCCCGGACGATTTGTTGTACAGCAGCAGATATTTTGTTCTCTTCTTCAGCACGCGTTCTGACATGGTGTTGACATGGATCAAATGAGACAGATTTTTCAATAGTACTATTGAAATACTTCAATGCTTTTGCTATACACGTTTAAATTGAAAAATTTCGATTCTATTGGTAGTTAGATTATATAAATCCTTTCACAGATCACTGAGCTATGAGCTTTAAAAATACGAGAAAGGCAAACGCGCCTTATGAATTATCTTTTTGATACTCTTTTATACCAAACATTTCAGAAAAGTTTAAATTTGAATTATTTGAGACTATGTCACAAAACTGAAAATTTTATCATAAAATTGTGATCATATTTCCATGTCGGCATGTCGCAAGAATTATGTTGATTCATTAGATACAACAATAGATATTCACGATCAAAAACTTATCACTCTCTCAGAGGGTAAATTTTGAAAAGGCACCCCTTAGTAAAGTAAGTCGTATTCACGACAAAACTGGGTTGGATAGAGGTACAGTAAAGTAAATTCCGCATAATTCTTTAGGAGTATTATTATGGTTTTAAGAAGAACCGAATAGAAGTCTGGAATAGAGAACTGGACCCTGAGTTCAAGACCTAAATTTAGATCCAATAACAGACTCAGACTCCAGTTTCAGTCGCTGCTGGTTCTCGCCTTGATGGCCAGCAAGCGAATGAGAGATGCGACCTGAGCGTTTGAGGTTTTTATTAACCACGCAGAAGGTGCATTCTCTCTCGCTGCTGGTGAAAATTTAACTCCCGCTGCTGCTGCTGGCTGGTCCTCGCGCCTCGATGGCCAGCAAGCGAATGAGAGATGCGACCTGAGCGTTTGAGGTTTTTATTAACCACGCAGAAGGTGCATTCTCTCTCGCTGCTGGTGGAAAGTTTAACTCCCGCTGCTGCCGCTGGCTGGTCCTCTCGCCTCGATGGCCAGCAAGCGAATGAGAGATGCGACCTGAGCGTTTGAGGTTTTTATTAACCACGCAGAAGGTGCATTCTCTCTCGCTGCTGGTGAAAATTTAACTCCCGCTGCTGCTGCTGGCTGGTCCTCGCGCCTCGATGGCCAGCAAGCGAATGAGAGATGCGACCTGAGCGTTTGAGGTTTTTATTAACCACGCAGAAGGTGCATTCTCTCTCGCTGCTGGTGAAAATTTAACTCCCGCTGCTGCTGCTGGCTGGTCCTCGCGCCTCGATGGCCAGCAAGCGAATGAGAGATGCGACCTGAGCGTTTGAGGTTTTTATTAACCACGCAGAAGGTGCATTCTCTCTCGCTGCTGGTGGAAAGTTTAACTCCCGCTGCTGCCGCTGGCTGGTCCTCTCGCCTCGATGGCCAGCAAGCGAATGAGAGATGCGACCTGAGCGTTTGAGGTTTTTATTAACCACGCAGAAGGTGCATTCTCTCTCGCTGCTGGTGAAAATTTAACTCCCGCTGCTGCTGCTGGCTGGTCCTCGCGCCTCGATGGCCAGCAAGCGAATGAGAGATGCGACCTGAGCGTTTGAGGTTTTTATTAACCACGCAGAAGGTGCATTCTCTCTCGCTGCTGGTGAAAATTTAACTCCCGCTGCTGCTGCTGGCTGGTCCTCGCGCCTCGATGGCCAGCAAGCGAATGAGAGATGCGACCTGAGCGTTTGAGGTTTTTATTAACCACGCAGAAGGTGCATTCTCTCTCGCTGCTGGTGAAAATTTAACTCCCGCTGCTGCTGCTGGCTGGTCCTCGTGCCTCGATGGCCAGCAAGCGAATGAGAGATGCGACCTGAGCGTTTGAGGTTTTTATTAACCACGCAGAAGGTGCATTCTCTCTCGCTGCTGGTGGAAAGTTTAACTCCCGCTGCTGCCGCTGGCTGGTCCTCTCGCCTCGATGGCCAGCAAGCGAATGAGAGATGCGACCTGAGCGTTTGAGGTTTTTATTAACCACGCAGAAGGTGCATTCTCTCTCGCTGCTGGTGAAAATTTAACTCCCGCTGCTGCTGCTGGCTGGTCCTCGCGCCTCGATGGCCAGCAAGCGAATGAGAGATGCGACCTGAGCGTTTGAGGTTTTTATTAACCACGCAGAAGGTGCATTCTCTCTCGCTGCTGGTTGATGATTCCACTCCCACGACGTCTGCTTCCATCGAACGCACGAAAAGAAATGATCGATTTTCGACCACGGTTCCCCTTTTATACGCATTCAGTTGAAGATATGTGCCTGACTATCTCAAAATCGTCGTCCTTGCGCGAAAAACCCAAGCGAAAGTAAAAAGTTTTCCGCGTTGTTTTCAAATTTTAAGAAAACTTAATTTTTGAGTTGTTTGTGGTTATCGCACACTGTTCAAAATATTATCCTGAATTCCTGATCATATTTTTGATGAAATGGTGAAAGAATTATGTTGCTACCATTAATACAAGTCGAGATATTCGCGATTAAGTTCTGCCCATTCTTCCATATGGCTAATTTTGAAAAGGCACCCCATAGTAAAGTAAGTCGTATTCACGACAAAAAAATCTTTTTATTGATCTTCTATTGATCCAATCTAAAATAACATGTCATATAACAATATTGTACTTATAATGATAGATTTAAAAATTAGAACTGGAGATTAATTGTTAATTCAATAAGAAAGGGCGTGTGGTGGATACAGGCTCGCTTCAATCGTTAAAATAAATAAATGATATCGAAACTCCGACGCAGGATAAAGCGCGATCATTGCCACCGACTGAGCGGTGACCGTTTTATGCTGACGCGCTAAAAAGGGTCACGTAGCCACCGCCCGAGCAGGACCTAGCGTTAGGAAATACAATTCTGGAATAAAGAGTTCGAAACCAACACTCGACCTGAAATGTAGTTACTTCAAACAGAAAGAAATTCACGCCACTCAGTGGCCATCAGAACATAAGATTTGTCACGTTGTCTACTTTTTGAGTTATACCAAGTTTTATGTCAAAAATTGCAGTTTTTGGACAATATCTGTCAAAATTGACCTCAAAAACAAAACAGATTCCAAAATTTAAAAAACTCGTTTTAATACCTTTCAAACAAGCCATGGCTTGTTAAAATCAGTCAATTTTTAAAAAGATGTTGACATTTTTGGGAAATTGACTTTTCCTCTCTATCCCAGTGAAAGGAGTTTTGAGCGTTTCATGATAAATCGATGTTCGGGACCAAAGTGAAACACGATTTTGAAATGCAAACAAAACTGTGTTCAGCACCTAAAAAGGAGGGCATTCTTTTGTCGTGAGTACGACTTACTTTACTGTGGGGTGCCTTTTTAAAATTTACCCTCTGAGAGAGTGATAAATTTTTGATCGTGAATATCTCTTGTTGTATCTAACGAACCAACAAAATTTTTGCTACATGCCATCGGAAATATGATCACAATTTTATGATGAAATTATCAGTTTTGTGACATAATCTCAAATAATTCAAAATTAAACTTTTCTGAAATATACGGTATAAACGAGTGTCAAAGAGGATAATTCATAAGGCGCGTTTGCTTTATCGTATTTTTAAAGCTCATAGCTCAGTGATCTGTGAAAGGATTTATATAGTCTAACTACCAATAGAATCAAAATTTTTCAAGCTAAACGTGTATAGCAAAATCATTGAAGTATTTCAATAGTACACTATTGAAAAACCTGTCGCATTTGACCCATGTCAACGCCAATCAGAACGCTTTCTGAGGAAGAAAACAAAATATCTGCTGCTGTACAACAAATCGTTCGAGGAAAATGTTCGAACAGCGATTAATATCGTAGTGAGTTCCACAATTTGGTCCTTCTGAAAGGCAGGAATGAATCCCGTACAGCACCCTGATAGTTTCTTTCAATGAAATGCAAATTCGAAATGAAATAATCGACATTAAAATTCTGTATGCGCTATTTTAATAGCCGTTAGGACCACCCATTAGTGAAAAAGCTACAAGCGAAATCACATAAAAATAAAAACTCTTAACAAAAATTGAATTAGTTTGGAATCGATCGCCACTGCGAGCAGATGTGTTTTGTGTCATTTGCACAGCTAGTTTCGCTTTCGACAAGAGCGATTACGTCACAGCTGCCAGTCATTAGCATTGGTGAAAAAACAACGGTGGAGAGCATTACACAAAATCAGCCGTTCTAATGGCTCTAAAAGTTTTCTAAAGTGCTATTAGGATTTGTTGTTCGCAAATCGAGGGTAAATATCCTCAGTTTAGGGCAAATCTAGAACAGTTTGGTTAGATTTGTGCACTTTTCGCTGTGTTAAATTCACATTAATCGAGATCAAGTCAAGCCTTCTTTGTTTTGCGAAAAATGTGAAAAAGGGGAATGCTTGCATAATTCATACAATTGTTCAACTAATTGATATTCGGAAGTGTTAAGGAACATGTCAGCTGTTTTCGTATTCACGACATCCAGTTATGTCTCTGACATTACCCACCCGTCTTTTTTCATGAAATTTTGTGCAGGAGATGAAAATCTAACTAATTCGATTTTCTCAAGAACCACTCGACTAATTTTTACAACAATACAATTCCAAAGAACCCTGTCGATTCTTATCCGCATACATCTCCGGAACTATAGACTGATAAGGATAAATAATTTAATTTCAACAACGTGTTTCATACGAGGTCTGTTCAAAAAGTACCCGGAATTCTCGTTTTTCTAAAAAAATATTTATTTATTCGTCTACATCTATATGGTCCCCGTCAAAGTAATCCCCCCTAGATATAATACACTTATGCCAGCGTTTTTTCCAGTCTTCGAAACACCCCTGATAGTCACTTTTTGTAATGCTCTGTAGCACTCTCAGCGATTCTGCCTTTATCTCTTCAATCGATGAAAAACGCTGTCCTTTCATGGGTCTCTTCAACTTTGAGAACAGGAAAAAATCACACGGAGCGATATCTGGTGAATAAGGAGGTTGGGGCATGATTAAAGTCTTGTTTTTAGCCAAAAATTCACGAATAGGCGTTTGTTTTTTTGATCAAAATTCAGCAGTTTTGGAACGAATTTTGCTACCACTCGTTTCATGCCCAAAATATTTGAAAAAATATGATAGCATGAGCCAACTGATATGCCAACTTCATCAGCAACTTCTCTAATAGTGATTCGGCGATCATCCATAATCATTTTTTCCACTTTTCCCACATTTTCATCGATTATTGACGTGGTGGGTACGGGTCGACCGGAGCGTTCGTCGTCTTCAACGTCTTCGCGGCCAACTTGGAAACGCTTATACCACTCGTAAACACTTGTTTTTTTCATAGCAGACTCACCGTAGGCTCTCTGTAACATTTCGCACACTTGGTTACACTTTATTTCATTTTTCACGAAAAATTTAATACAAATTCTTTGACTCTTCAATTCTTCCATTGTTTAAACTAACAAAAATCGCCGAGCTCAAAAAAACACGTCTACACCAGCCGCTACAAGATAGAATGTAAACAATAAATACAGCTGAAAATTTCACCATACATTAGGGACATATGAACCAACACAATAAAAAAAATTTGACCACCGGACTCTCCAGACGCGCGCAATTAAAAAAATCCGGGAACTTTTTGAACAGACCTCGTATATGACACAGAAAAATCGAGCAAGGTACTTTTGGATATCATATAATTCATCAGTTGGGCAGGTCTGGTTAGTTGATGACCAAATCCATTGATTTCGGGTATGGAAGGTCACCCGTCACCTTGAACGCTATTGAATGGTTTTGAGATCGGATGTTTACTTTTTGAATTATACGAAGTTTTATGACAATATCTGTCACAATAGACCTTGAAAACAGAATATGTTTGAGACTTAGATTTCGCACGGTAGTAGCTATCCATCAAGCCATAGATTGTTAAAATCCGTTCATTTTTAACGGAGATATCGATATTTTGTGTAAGTCACTTTTCGCCTTATTCCAATAGTAGGAGTTTTACGCGCTTGATGATAAAGCGATGTTTCGGAGCAAAGTGAAACACGATTTTTAATATTGTTTTATGCAATTGTTTCTTAACACTTTAAAGATTATGCACAGCACCTTTTTTCATGACGTTTCGATTTCAGCACGGTTCGTTTTTTGGCAACATAATCGTTCAAACATGACATCCCAAGTAACCACAACGCATTATACACCTACATTAATTCCACCCTATATAACTTCAATGCGACTTTCTATAAATGCCATAAACATTAAAAACTTTCATAATGTAAATAGAAAGTGGAAATGGGCCCTTATACGACTAATAAAAGATTATATGTGTATAACATGTTAATTGCATTCATAATGCTGAAATACAGTATATAATTCTTCTTCATCGATTTAATCATTGCATCCCAAATAACAAATAACCAATTTGTTTATATAATGTATATAGGACTTGTAACTCAAGATGTCATGAAATGTAAGTGAATGTCGGTAATACATTTGACTCCTGTTTTCCCGACAACAATTATATTTGTAAAAAAGTTAAATTTAGACTAGGTTTAAGTTGAAAATTTGTTCTACTTTTTTCAACCATAATGCATTGATTTAATGTAGCAATTCAATTACTATGCACTGTTATCGATAATGCTTGATTGCAATAAAATAAAGCATTGAATACCAATACATAGCATGACAAAAAGATGTTTTTAGCTGTTGTTTAAAGCATGTTGAATTAATGTGCTCTTACATTAACGATGTTATACTAAAGTTATAAATGCGCAATGATATAATGCATATTGTTACTTGGGATATGTATTAGAAAGATGGCTGCATTTTCAAATTCCAAACAATTTCACATTTATATTTATTTATACTACTTTCAACAATAATTGCTGAAAAAAACAGAACTTCTTATACCCTTATACCCTTCGACGAAGTTAAATCAAGAAACGAAAGATAAGTACCTACTGGATACAAAAAAGGACTTATCCTTCCAATTTACGAATTCAACCTTACTAATTCAGAGACCCGAGCCCCTATCCTGGTAAGCGGAGGTCTTAATATCACATAAGATAAGAAAAAGCTAGCATAATACACATCAGTTAATCGGTTAAAAAATAAAACGAAAGAAAATAGTGATTATCTAGTTAAATTAAAAAAAATGGAACATTTTCAAACCCAAAATAATGAACTACAGGTAGCTCAAACAGCGGCCAATGAAGCCAGAGCACATATCAGGATGGCAAATACGCCATCACCTAACGTAGAAGGGATTTTGAAAAACCTTCAAACACCACAAATTATTAAAGATTTACCGTCCTTCGATGGTAACCCCATCAAATTACACAATTTTTTAAAAAAGTATCGAGAGTCTTTTACCACTGCTCGACAACGCCATAGGAACACCGGTTAACTACGTATGGATGCAAGCCTTACGTTCTAAATTACACGGCGACGCTGACAACGTACTTGAACTTTACGGCACCAGCCTTAGTAGAGATTTATTCCGGTTAGAACAAACCTCTACTATAGAGGAATTGCACGGAAAAATTTTCCATATAATATCTCTGCTTATAAACCTTTTAAATTTAAATAACAAAAATGAACAGGTGAAATCCGCGAAAACAAAACTCTATCAAGAAATGGGGCTGAAAGTCTTTCTCGGGGGATTAAAGGACCCCTTAAGCGCAATAATCAAAGCACAAACCCCAACCACGCTCAAAGATGCCCTAAGACTATGCCTCGAGGAAAATAATTATAACCACGGGCGAACCCTCTATAAAGCATCAATACCCCTTCCAACACTCTCTCCAAGAACAACGTTCCAACCACCGAGAATACCAATAAGTTCCCTTCCAAAACCTCACAGTTTCGGCTTCTCTCAGAACTACCCGACATTCCGCCCAAAACCAACATTTCCTCATTCCCAAATCCCGTAAACTCCTCAACAGAATCACCCACACTACTCCAAACCATTCCAACCGAACCCTAACAGCTCCCCACAAAATCATTTTCAGACCCGACCGAACCACTTTCAACCACGTACTAACCAATTTCCGCCAAGACCACCTTTCCACTTTCGTCTACCCCAACAACAAGCTCCCGTGCCTATGGAAGTCGACCCTTCCATAAAAAGTAAGAACATTAACTATATGAATAGAGGTAACTACCGTCCCAATTTTCACGAAGAACACACACCTGACGTAGAATCCATGCAAGATCAGCATGAACAACAATATTGGTATCCTGCTGCTACTGAACTTTACCCTATAAACGATCAATATCAACGATGCTGAACAATGCTACTGAACCTTCACGAGGTCCCGAACAGTCTGCTGTTAATAAAACCTCCAACCCCCGAGAGGATTTAGAGATCTTACAAAAGCGACACCATTCTGCACTCCCGGAAGAATGCAGAACGACTCGCAGTATGGACGAGCAGAAGTAAATTCGGTACCCCCTAAAGGATGCCAAACAATCTACTAAACCCTATTTAAGGTGAATACAGAATTCCAGGAAGAACGATGAACCCTTCTGACTATAGCTCCTTACCACATTGGGTGAGAAACGAGAGAATATCCTTCAATTTTAGCTCTGCATACACAGACTCAACCATGTATGGAGAACCAAAAACCCGGATACGTAGCTGCGTCAATGAGGGACAGTTACATATCACATGATATGAAGTACCATAACCGCATTCACACAAATCACACGAATAATACTCAGCACGTTGAATAGTAGCCATGTGATAATTGAGTTTGCAATGTCCAGTAAGAGCTCTGACCAGAATACTGCAATGATGCTTGGAGAAATGCAGTAGACACTTTGACATTTTCAGATTTAAATCTGGTAGAAATGCTTTTGTCTGAGCGCAAGTTTGCAAGCTGCGCCAGTAGCTGGCATGTTTGGATGCAGCCCAAGAACGAATCTTGTGCTTTATCCAACTAGTTGAAAGTGGTAATGCTGGTTCAGGACCAACGAAATCATTCGTTGCACCAGCTCTAGCCAACTCATCAGCCCATTCATTTCCAGTAATACCAGAATGGCCGGGTACCCATAAGAAGTAAACAGCATTTGAAATGCTGAGGTCTTCAATTTGAGTTCGACATGCGATCACTAGATTCGACCGTGAGTCATTCGAACTGAGTGCTTTTAAGGCTGCCTGACTGTCGGAACAAAAATAAATACTTTTACCACAGATCCTCTGCTGAAGTGCCGATTGTACTCCACACAGAATTGCGTAGATTTCTGCTTGGAATACAGTACAGTATTTACCAAGTGAATGAGACTGCTCCAGCCTCATTTCACGACAGTAGACACCAGCACCAGCACGACCATTCAACAGAGAACCGTCCGTATAACAAACTATGTGTTCATCAAGTTGTCGTTCCAGACAACCAGACAACCATTCCTCACGAAGAGGATAGCTCACATTGAATGTTTTGAAAGGAAAACTGCATGTGAGAGTTAGGTCACTAGGAGCGAGTAAATACTCATCCCACGTAACCATTTGAGACCACAAGCGATTGTGGCTGGTAGCATAATTTAATGGGTTACTGTTCCAAAGCCCTGCAACCCTAAGACGGTATGCACAAGATAATGCTTCTTGTTTTAGGAACACATGTAGTGGTTTAATGCACAGTAGCGCCTCTAGAGCAGCAGTAGGAGTTGTCGTGAATGCTCCTGTCATCGCCATTAGGACCATCCTTTGGAGATGATTTAGCTTTGACTGAACTGTCGCGACTTCTCCTTTCTGCCACCATACAAGACATCCATATGCTAAAATTGGTCTAACAATAGTTGTGTAGATCCAATGAATATATCTGGGTTTGAGTCCCCATGATTTTCCAAAAGCTCGTCTGCATTGGGCGAAAGCCATGCAAGCTCTTTGAATTCTTAAGTCAATGTGAGCAGACCAATTCAGTTTTGAGTCAAGAATAACCCCGACGTATTTAACTTGTTCGACCACAGTCACCTCTGAACCAAAGAACTGAAACGGACGAGCTCCTGTGATTATCCTACGATGAGTGAAAAGCACCATTGATGTTTTGCCCGGATTTACAGATAATCCAACCTGACAACACCATTGTTTAACAGATCGCAGGGCTTGCTGCATTAAATCAAAGAGAGTGTTAATGCTTATACCGGTCATCAATATATGATAATCGTCGGCAAAACCATAAGTCGGAAATCCAAGGTTATTAAGTTTCCTTAACAAACCATCAGCGACTAGGTTCCATAAAAGTGGGAATAGTACACCACTTAGAGGACACCCACAGACACTCAGCTTTCTAATCTCTGCTTGCCGAAGCGATGAACAAAGAAGTCGATTGCTAAGCATTGCGTGTATCCAATTTGTGATATTTGAAGGTATGCCATGACCACGGGCTGCTTCCAGAATTGAATTGAAAGACACGTTATCAAAGGCACCTTCAATATCTAGGAAAACTCCCAAGCAAGATTGCTTTTGTGAGAAAGCTTTTTCAATGTTGTACACAACATCATGTAACAGGGTTGTAGTGGACTTTCCACGCTGGTAAGCATGTTGCATTCCATGTAGCGGATGCACGCCCAAACTAACATTCCTGATATAGTGATCGACTATGCGTTCCACTGTTTTAAAAAGAAATGAGCTTAGACTGATAGGCCTGAAACTCTTCGCTTCCTCATTTTTGTAAACCCTTCGAGCCGATACGAATGCCTTCGACCCATCTCTGCGTCGGTGGTTCCAAGCTCTTCTGCATAGTTTCCTTAGTCTAGCAAGTTCAGCATTCCACCAAGGAGTTGCTCTAGTAGCTCGCACAATCCGAAGTGGACAAGCCTCTTCATATGCTGCAACTATGAGTGAATTTGTCTCGTCGACAACATTTTCCAAATCAATTGGGGTTTCAATTGTTGGTTGGTACCCGTAAAATCTAGTCGCCAAGCCATCTTCATAGAGGTCTCAGTTTGTGGATTTGGGATTGCGATATGTGATAATATCAAATTTAACGTTTGAATGATCAAAGAAGATGTACTTATGATCACACAACGAAGGTTCGAGCTCATCGGAGACGAGCCAATTCACCAACTCATGCGCAATTCTATCAGAGCAGAGAGTTACGTCCAAAACCTCCTCTCTTCCAGATCTCGCAAAAGTTGGACGGTTTCCTGCATTGACTATGTGCAGGTTTGTACTGCTCACAAATTCCATCATATCAGAGCCTCTCGAATTTATATCTGTGCTGCCCCAAATGATATGGTGAGCATTTATGTCACTGCCGATTACAAGCGGTAAATCACTTTTGCAGCAGTATGATACAACCTTTTTGAAGTCATCGCTTGGCGAAAGTTGGTTATGCGTTAAATAAGCCGAACAATAGACATATTTCCTGTCTATGCCATCAATAGTCATACCAACTGTGACAGCACAAACATCCCGAGTTGTGAGCTCTGATATGAGAGAAACATCGAGAGCACTATTTGCAAGTATGCATGCTCGAGGCATTTCACGTGGATTAGTCATACCGGTCTTGTTGAAGACAACAAAGACTGGGTTTAACAATTTTCCAACGTAGAAGTTTCCCTTTCGGAAATATGGTTCTTGAACCAAAGCTATAGAAGCTTTACCTTTTTGCAGAAGTCTGGATAGATTCATAGTTGCTGTACCTTTATGCTGAAGATTGATTTGTGCCATTCTTACCATTATCAAATAGAGTAACGAACATTACACCTCCAGCACCAACCATACAACAACTACAAGAAACCAAATATATTGGTTTATAATCGCCTATAGCGAACCATGTAAGGATTTTTTTAAATGTTTTAATCATTTAAATCCCACGAGTTGCGAAGAAAGAAGTCGTCCACTGTGCCAGAGCTTCGCTTAACACAGTAAGAGAAAATCCCAAGATATTCCGTTCACGATTGCATTGTTTAACCTCCTGCAGCCATTCAGCCATCGGCACGGAAATACACCTTGACTTAGGAGTTCCTATTTTTGTGGCCTTTTACGACATGGAATAGGAAACCAGTGGATCAATTCTTGGTAAAAAATAATTCCGCCGGATGCCACACGGCTTACCTGTTTGGTGGACTTATACCACCGGTACAGGTGGACCGTAGCGTTATTCTTAGCCAGTTGGGAAACCGCTACCGACACTACACGGCTATCTAGGCTGCTCAGAGAGGGAAGTTGACATTGATGGTCAACTTCCATGGATGGTCGAGCAGCCAATTATTTGAATTTCACACATTTTTCTATGGCTTAATAGGCTACGAGTCTCTGCAGTAACTCAAGGTCAATATCATCACCAAATCCAACGAACTACAATTCCCATATGGTAAACTTAAAATGCTTCGAAAATACCCTGATTCTTACTCATTAAAGCTTAACGCTAACGAACAACTTATAACGATACTTCCTACACCAGTAGAAGACGGAGAGTTTTATGTTGAACACCCACTCCCTTTGACCAACGAAGTTGTTGTATTACCCGGATTGTACACAGCAAAATCCAACAGAACATTCGTACTGGTACAAAACCAAAGCAACGTCGAAACAAGAATCAGCCCGAACCGCGTGATATTTACCGACATTAACAATTTTGAAACCAAAAAAATTAGATGCATCCGGTCAACAAAAATGGAGATTAGTCATTAACTATAGAAAGCTCAATGACAAAATTATCGCGGATAGCTATCCTATTCCAAAATATTAGCGATATACTCGACAAACTAGGTCGATGTTCATATTTCACTACATTAGATCTCGCATCGGGCTTCCACCAGATCGAAGTTCTCCCTGATGATATTCCTAAAACAGCATTTAGCGTAGAACATGGGCACTACGAATTCCTTAGAATGCCATTCGGGCTTAGAAAAGCACCATCAACCTTTCAACGTGTGATGGATAATATTCTAAGAGAACACATAGGCATTAGATGTCTCGTCTATATGGACGACATCATCGTGTTCTCTACAAGCTTACAGGAACACATCGAAAATTTGACTAAAATATTTGAAAGCCTTAAGAAATTCAACTTGAAAATTCAACTCGATAAGAGCGAATTTTTACAAAAAGAAGCAGCGTTCTTAGGACACGTCGTCACACCAGATGGAGTAAAACCTAACCCAAGCAAAATTGAAGCTATTCAGAACTGGCCAATTCCCAATAACGAAAAAGAACTAAGAGGATTCCTCGGTGTATTAGGCTACTACCAAAAATTTATACGTGATTTTGCGAAGATTGCAAAACCCATAACAAAATCACTGAGGAAGGGCGAGATAGTAGCTCACTCTAAAGAATTCTTAGAAGCATTTGAAAATTTGCAAACAAATTCTAACAAGCAGCACAATTCTATAATACCCAGACTTTGACAAACAGTTAATACTCACCACAGACGCATCGAATCATGCAATAGGTGCTGTCCTCTCACAAGGACAAATTGGCAGCGATAGGCCAGTTGCCTACGCATCAAAGACTCTGACCAAGTCTGAGGAAAACCTGTCTGCAATTGAGAAAGAACTGCTAGCCATCGTTTGGGCCTGCAAGTATTTCCGCCCATATTTATTTGGCAAAAAGTTTGTACTTTATACAGATCACCAACTTTTAACCTACGGACTTAATCTAAAACACCCAAGTAGCAAACTGATTCGATGGAGGCTTCAACTAGAAGAATATGACTATAACATTCGCTATCGCCCAGGTAAACAAAATGTTGTGGCCGATGCATTTTCAAGACTCCCTACAGAGATAAAGGCAAACGAAACAGATGAAGAAATCAAACATCAGCAACTTTAGTTCAACAAAATACCATAAAGAAACCACCTAGCAACAAACCGAGACGGCTTGATATCTTAAGGAGGGACGAGTTAACCGAACGAAATTCAATGCAACCCAAATGTATGTACAATTCGAAATCTGCCTTGCAAGCGGTTTTGAACGCAGTCGATAATAACCCGATCAGCAACACCGGACGACTACAGCATAAACGACACCCGTCAGTAGTTTCTAGAAGTTAGGTTTGATTATGTGAAATAAAACGAACAGCAGTCATTAAGTTCTGAGGTTTTGTACAGGCAACACGCGTTATCTTTTTTTAAAGTCCGAAAATAAGTAACCGACTTTAACTACAGCGTAGACTACAGCTCAATCTCTCTTCTAATTCCCTGGAAGCATACATTTATCCTAATTTATTATTATCGATTTATTTTTTATAAAAAAGCTAAAAGGTAGCACAATTAGTATAATTGATTTTGTTGTTTAATAACCATTTAAAACATGTTAAAAGATTCAAATGTTTGAAAATTTCTAAGATTTTTCGTTTAATATTCCTCCTGTGCTTTACCGGTACCGACTTTGAAACTCACTGCGTAGTGACTCTTGTCACCCAGATTCGACTACAAGAATACGGTGAGAGTTCATCGTAGTTCATCCTGGTGACTTTTGTCACTTCATTAGACTGTCAGAATCGTGTGACTCGGGTGACTCGACTTATCTCACCTCACTCGACTCGCAGAATAAGGGCCATGTTGGTAGTTGTTTTCGCTGATTCATCGAACACTACTCGCACCTTCGTCGTTGAGTTAGACTCCTTGGACACCGGATGATGAGGTAAGTAGTAAGCTGCCAATTCTTCGTCCAAAGTGGAATCTATCGTTCCGATAATATGCATATGCCCCAAATTTAGATATTTCTGCAGGAAGTCGATGTATTTCTCCCTCAACCTAGAATCTTTTTCCAACCGTTTCTCCAATTGATGGTATCGTCGTAACGCCGTCCCCTCGATTCTCCAATTTCGCGTGAAATTCATTCCGTTTTGGATACCGTGATATATAGCGTCCCGTTCCATCGCGTGTGAGCGTGCTTTGAAAGTGTTCTTCGCAATCCTTCTCTTCTTGCGATCGTAGCGGATTCTCGGACAACTTCTCGATTGTCCAAAACTTCTCGATAGCCTTATCGAGCGGCTCCATTACCGTGACGTGACAGCTAATGGATGATTTACCAGACGACCATTCCGACTCTTCAGCAGCGACCCAGCCGAAGACCGTATTGACAAACACAGGATAGTGATCATCATCAATCAGAACCAGGAATGTTAAAGGCAACGAAAAGTTTTGAACCCGCAATGAGAGTACAACAGAAACCTCATGGGCTGTATTTTTTGTAGAACCACCAATACCGCTAATTTCTACCCTTTTACTTCGTCTTGGTAACTTGAGCAACTGACATGAGACTGGCTTGTGATCTTGCTATCCAGAATCCAATAATGCTCTAGCGTAGTGTTCCAATTTCGATAACAGCAGATGCGTAAGCATTGCCCCCCAACCACCTGTATTCTCCCCAAGTAGATCCAAAATCTTTATGTTCCTTTCAAAACAATCGATGACGTCATGAATACCCACCGATGATTCCTTCTGCATTTTTGGGAACTCGAGCATTGCGTTTAAATGTCGCTTTTTGAGCGAATATCCATTGGAGAAACGTGCTACGTAACCATTCCAAGCAACCCTGTAATTTATCTCGCTCATCGTATAAAAATCGACCAACTTTAATGCATCACACCTTAAAGACGCTCGTAAATAGTGAAACTTTTGAATCGCACTCAGAACTGGAGAGAATCGATCAAGGCTCGAAACGTGTCATGAAAAGGCAACCAATTTTCATAATTTTTTTGCGGCAGTCTTACATAAGTATGTACGCTAACCGGTTCAGATACAGAAAAGGCATTTTGTGTTGATGCCGGTACTTGCCGTGGTAGCTTGCCAAACCGCCCTGCCCTTACCCCAAAGTATTTTCCTTCAAAATCTGCCCGTATTAGCCGATGAAGCTTCTCTTCATGATCATCAGATGCCTCGATATCGCAATGTATCTACTCAAACTCGTCCCATTTCTCCTCAAGTTTCTCGAAACAAAACTGGATCTGGTGTTCGTCGAACGCCTGGCTACTGTGGATAAATTTTTCCGTTCGCAGTAGAAAGTCTACTATGCTATCGTGAAAGTGGATCTTCGGTTTCAGCTTCTTCCACATCTTTGCTTGTATTCTTCAAAGAACGATAGTGAACAGCTGTGATGTTTGACTAAAAATATACGAAACAAAGAACCCTTCCAAGAGAGATTTATGAATTTCTACAGGTACTTAGCTGGTGAGCCTGTCAATTAGGCCTTGTATCTCTCTGAGATCTTACAAGAATTTCCAAAATACAGAATGCTGATAGATGTAAAGCGATCCGATGCCCGAGTGACCGACGCTAGAAATAGGCAGAAACGCAGCACAACAAACCAATAATATAATGAATAGGACAGGAACTCACCTTGTGAGCATGTCAACTAGGCCTTGAATCTCTCTAAAATCTTCCTCAAATATCAAATTTCCTGCATTGGAATCAGTGTATGATAATTCGATGACGGAGCAGTAGATGTTAGAAATATGTACAAGCGCAGCACAAAAAAATCTCACAGTATGCTGAGTAGGACAGGAGCTCAACTTGGAGGCTATTGCTACAGGCCTTGTATTTCTATTGAGTATTTTACCGTTTCCAAATTGCGTGAATCAGCTCAAAAAAACGGACAAACCAACGCAGCATGAACGTGTTAGCGATGCACTTCGTCAACGTTCGACTTATAATCTGATTGTAGATGATACGTCCTCGCAGTGTGTACTTCCACCATGCAAGACACCGTGTGTAGCGAAGTAACAGAAAGGCGCCGAAATGAAAATGAGAAAAAAGAGACAACATAGAGATGCAATTTGTGCAAAATTTACTGGACAGGTACTGGCCCGGTGAGCCTATACAATAGGTCTTGAATACTTAGCTTCCCTAAGATTGTACAAATCCAATCGCGATGCTGATATGAATCGACGCCGCTTAACTATGATGTCCGAATTACCATTTAAGCTGCGCAAGCAGAATGGCGACGCATAAGCGTCCACGATGGCGGTATCCGCTTTGTCCGCGGACTCAAAATGGAGAAACCGACGCCGCATCGGTTTGTGGAACTATCCTGGTCACGGCACCAATGTTGTGAACCTTACCTAACAAGTGTTCCGCCGGAATTTTGGTCCGCCTCGACTTTATCGTGCAGAGCGATCACCTTTGGGTAGCTTGATTTGCGTTTCTACGCTCCCAAGTAACAGTGCCTTTCAAACTGGTCAATGTTCGGTGATAAGTATAAAACACATAACACATTAAACCTTTATTTTATTCTGACACGACACTACATTTATTTAAACTTTACTTTTATTTAATTGCAACTATTCATTTACTTCACTACAATATAGTCTACAAGTACACAAAACTACTAATCACGGATGGTGACCAGTCCTATCGCTACGAAGGTTGATTTGGAATGAAGATAGAGAAAATCGCATAACTAAACTACGTAAATGTAAATTTCAGAGAATTCTCTCAGAACATAATTTTATGCTCGAAAGCGTTTTACTTTTGTCACCCCTCACTGAGTTTCTCACTACTTTTGTTAAGTTTGGTAACAGCAGTGTGAGCAGGTATCACTACTGTCAGTCTATCGAGAATTTATGTTGTGATCAGTGCAAGTGCAAACTATCAACAGATTGCTAGATCTACGATCGACGTTTGGCGCGCAACAAGTTGCAAAAGTGCTTGAACCAAATACAAATTATAATACGGAATACTTCGACAAATTTTCAAGGACACATTTTGCATCGTGCGGTACACTGTCATGATACACTGTCAGAGTGACAATGTACTTTAACGAGTTTTCTATAAAACTAGCAACACTGAAGGGTAAGAACAAGTTCACCATAGTTACTGTTTAGTGTAGTGAAAAATAAACTTGAACTATGTTGTTGTGTATGAGATATGGTGAGAATTTTAATTGTATGCATTCCTATTATTAACGTTCTGTTACTTGCAGGGTTTAACAGTTTATTTACCTATAGATCAGTTTTGGAGAGCACTTTTGGAAACACACTGAAATGCTTCTTACGAAAAACTACCATGGGAACCGACAAATGCAAAACTGATTTCCTAGCACAGATTAATCAGACGCTAGCAATGTTCTTAAAACGGGCAGAATGGTTATGTAATTCTCAAGCAAATCATTGTCTCCAATAATATCCACATCCGCTTCGAAACCAATTTATATGAATCAAATGCCTATTGATTTTTCTACAAGTGACTATTACAATTATCTCAAAACGTACACATTTAGCAGATTATCACTTTATTTACCCGTAGTTAGCACTTCAATGGAAATCGTTTCGAATGCTAGGCTGGCTCACGGATTCGTCATTCCTCGCCGGCAGACCAACGGAATCGGTCTCCAAAGTGATATGGAATGTTCTCAATCCAACTGCATGTTCCACTGTCTAGTCTGTTGGGGTTGCCGCTAGCTCAACATTTGGTTGCGATCGCCATAGTTAAGGCTATTCATGAAAGTGTACCGGGATATGATCGGTTGGAAATGACCGATTGATATATATGCGAATGAGGTAACGAAAATTGTCACAGTCATCTTAGCAATTCGACTCCGACAGTTTACTTGGATGATCTGATTCGTGATATCAATTCGAGAATGGAAACAAATCTTCCACATTTGAGATATGAACAAATTCTGACGGAAATTCTGAAGTTGGAAGTCTTTTTAATTGAGTTCGTTGCGAGGATTTGCATTGTTTGTATGTACTCTACTATAGATACTGTCACGGTTAAGAATGAGGAAGGATCTGAAATCACCGGTCGAATCAAGAGCATTGATGAGTACTGATATTTGCTTGTGGAAGTGGACAACCACGTGAAGCCTATTTGAATTCATCCTGATGGAAACAGTTTCGATATGATGAAAAAGGGTTGATAATTCCAAAAAACTGATCAAGTTTAGATTTGATACTGTAATCTAATATTGTAAATCATTTGTTGACGTTTTAAATTGTTTAGAATCGATTAATTTCTAGGAATACAACAACTAATATTCAAAAATAATATTTTTATTTGCAGTATAACTGCAATTATTCCATATCGGATTTTGTTTTTTGTCCTCCTTGGCTTTTTAGAAATTTGATCCGTGGCTTTTCGGAAATTGCTCAGTATTATATGTTAGAATGTCTCTGTACTGTTCACCGAATCGTTATGGTAGCCATCCGTTCTTCTCATTGCAAATCACTCCCGTCAGAGGAGTAGGAATTTTTCCAACATCTGCTAAATGCGGGGAGCCTTTACGTCATAATACTAATAGAAAATAATTCAATTAATAAGGGCTATAATCAATTTGTCTGGGTCACGCATAGATGAGTGACTATTGGGAAAACGCATACACAGCTTGCATCTGTTTCTCTTTCAACTTTTATTTTATCGTATAGAGCGATAATCGCTGTTTCCGTGGTTCATATACGAATCGTACCCATGTTCCACACTAAGGCCCGTTTATGAAATAAAGTCCCATCACTGCCAAAATATATCACAATTCTTCATCCATCGATTAGCTGGAGTGTACCTTTGAATTTATTGCAATACAACGGAAAACATAAACAAACAAACTTGTTTTGCGCCGTAGCAACTAGCATAAAGCGTTGCCAGAAACGATCTCTTTCCACATTTTCAAACTATTGCAATGAAAGGGAGTAATTCGCTAGGCTTACTTGTTCAGGCTGTGAACCAAACATTGGCTGTTCGTTTGTATAGGACTTAGGGGTATTATTATTTGTATTTGCTTGAACGATGAAGAACAGAATACAAGATCGTTGAAAAATTGATTGTCGCGCAACGAGTAGTTAGTTTTGTGTGGAGATTTCACATGCATACTTGATCCATGTGATTTGTCATTTCAAGCAACGTGCTTAATTGGGTATCAAAATTATTGCTTACTAATTTCGTTTTTGCTTGATGCTAAACCTAACCCAGTCTCCACTCTAACTGCTGTCAAACCGTTTGTTTGAAGCAAGTTTCGAACCTAGTTTAACGTTGTTGAACTGAAAATCAAATCAGTTTCGAACCCGGTTTTTATATCAGGTTTACTCAAACCCTCGTTGCTAAGTGCGAAATCAAAACAGTTTCGTGAAAAGTGTTTGTTTGATGAAACTACCCTGGGTCAGTTTCAGTTTTTTCAAGTGAAAATGATATAAATGACTGGCAGAATGTATATGACTGTTTTAGAACTATCTCTGTAGGCAGAAGAAAAGTTCTGATATCGTTCACCAGTTGATGGATTGTGTGTAATGCAATCAGGTGAATAATATTGGTCAATGTGAGCGTGAGTTTTAAAAATCAGAAAATTTTTGGAAGAATCAATGAAAAGGTTCTTCTGTAGAAGCGCTAAGGTCAAACTACACTCTCAGTGAAACCCTCAACGAGTGAACAAGTCGTATCGTGTTAGTGCGGTGAAAATTTAAGTATTTGGCGTTGTCACATAGTGAGGGTTTCACTTGTAGTCCAGTGAAAAGAAAGTCCATTGGACTAAAAGCCTATTCGCACTATTCCGGGACGATTCAGGATGTTTTTTTCTCATCGGCAATTACTGAGCTGCATGCATGCGCATGTATTGGAATGCCGGATCCGGCATAAAATCCATTTGGTTGCCACCGATATACCTCGAAGAGTTTTTTCTCAATGCCGACGGTGCGAGCGCACATAATAAGTGGCAATTAATGTTCAAGATGATTACCATAATAAATTGAGACTGCCATTTTTTTTTATATTCTGTGAAGAATTTTCAAATTGTTAAGATCAATATCAAATTAAAATTTAACCGTTGTCTCTCCAAGCTACCAAAAGTTCCACAGTTCCTGAACAACATCCACTTTATTGGAGCTCTAAAGTACGCGAGGCACTTTTTGGAAACTTGAAAAAACAGAAAAAGTTTTGAGAAAATATTTCGCTACTTAAAAGTTGTACAAGGAACTGCTTCAAAGTTTGTTTTGTTGCATCGAGTGAACATTCTAGTATGAGTGATTCCTTAAAAACGAACTGTTCAAAATGCTTTCTATGCAGCATCAGTCAAATTTTTGTCGTGAATACGACTTACTTTACTATGGGGTGCCTTTTCAAAATTTACCCTCTGAGAGAGTGATAAGTTTTTGATCGTGAATATCTATTGTTGTATCTAATGAATCAACATAATTCTTGCGACATGCCATCGGAAATATGATCACAATTTTATGATAAAATTTTCAGTTTTGTGAAATAGTCTCAAATAATTCAAAATTAAACTTTTCTGAAATGTTTGGTATAAACGAGTATCGAAGAGGATAATTCATATGGCGCGTTTGCCTTTCTCGTACTTTTAAAGCTCATAGCTCAGTGATCTGTGAAAGGATTTATATAATCTAACTACCAATAGAATCGAAATTTTTCAATTTAAACGTGTATAGCAAAAGCATTGAAGTATTTCAATAGTACACTATTGAAAAACTTGTCTCATTTGATCCATGTCAACACCAGCCAATCAGAACGCGTTCTAAGGAAGAGAACGAAATATCTGCTGCTGTACAACAAATCGTCCGGGAAAAATGTTCCGAGAAGTGGTGAATATCGCAGTGAGTTCCTCAATTTGGTCCTTGTGAATACTAGAAACGAATCCCTACAACATATTGATAGTTTCTTTCAATAAATTATGCAAATCCGAAATGAAATAATCGACATTAAAATTCTATATGCGGCTAATTTTATAGCCGTTAGGACCGCCCATTAGTGAAAAAGCTACAAACGAAATCACATAAAAGGAAATCTCTTAACAAAAATTCAATCAGTTTGGATTCTATCGCCACTGCGAGCAGATGTGTTTTGTGTCGTCTACACAGCTAGTTTCGCTTTCGACAAGAGCGATTACGTCACAGCTGCCAGTCATTAGCATTGGGAAAAAAACAACGGTGGAGAGCATTGCACAAAATCAGCCGTTCTAATGGCTCTAAAAGTTTTCTAAAGAACTATTAGGATTTGTTGTTCGCAAATCGTAGGGAAATATCCTCAGTTTACTGCAAATCAAGAACAGTTTGCTTAGATTTGTGCACTTTTCGCTGTGTGAAATTCTTAGTAATCGAGATCAAGTGAAGCCTTTTTTCTCGAAAAATGTTTCAGAGTTTAATGTCGTAGAGAATTACGCAATTTGACTCTTCTAAATGCTGGAAACGAATCCCTACAGCATATTGATAGTTTCTTTCAATAAATTATGCAAATCCGAAATGATATAATCGACATTAAAATTCTGTATGCGGCTATTTTTATAGCCGTTAGGACCGCCCATTAGTGAAAAGGCTACAAACGAAAACAGGTAGAAACAAGCCTCTCAACAAAACATGAATCAGTTTGGATTCTATCGCCACTGCGAGCAGATGTGTTTTGTGTCGTCTGCACAATTAGTTACGCTTTCGACAAGAGCGATTACGTCACAGCTGCCAGTCATTAGCATTGGTGAAAAACAACGGTGGAGAGCATTGCACAAAATCAGCCGTTCTAATGGCTCTAAAAGTTTTCTAAAGAACTATTAGGATTTGTTGTTCGCAAATCGTAGGGAAATATCCTCAGTTTACTGCAAATCTAGAACAGTTTGGTTAGATTTGTGCACATTTCGCTGTGTGAAACTCGCAGTAAACGAGATCAAGTGAAGCCTTCTTTGTTTTTGCGAAAAATGTTCCAGAGTTTAATGTTTTAGAGAATTACGCAATTTGACCTTTCTGAATGCTAGAAACGAGTCCCTTCAGCATATTGATAGTTTCTTTCAATAAATTATGCAAATCCGAAATGAAATAATCAACATTAAATTTCTGAATGCGGATATTTTTATAGCCGTTAGGACCGCCCATTAGTGAAAAAGCTACAAACGAAATCAGGTAGAAACAAGCCTCTCAATAAAAAGTGAAGCCTTCTTTGTTTTTGCGAAAAATGTGCAAAGGGGAATGCTTGCATAATTCATACAATTGATCAACTAATTGATATT
This sequence comes from Malaya genurostris, assembly GCF_030247185.1. NCBI lineage: Eukaryota > Metazoa > Arthropoda > Insecta > Diptera > Culicidae > Malaya > Malaya genurostris. The sequence goes on from NC_080572.1 coordinate 129,911,977, forward strand.
CGGAAGTGTTAAGGAGCATGTCAGTTGTTTTCGTATTCACGACATCCAGTTATGTCTCTGACATTACCCACCCGCCTTTTTTTTAAGAATTCAACATTGTGTTAAGTTTATCAATACAAAATTCTGATTATTGAGCTTTTTTACCGATTACCGGAAACAAGAATCACGCATGGAAGAGAAAACGTCTATCACGTCGATGCCATTAGAGAGGGATCCCTGTTCAGAGCATTGACTCAAAGAATGGGATTACAATCTGTGCATTTGCTATGTTTTTGTTCAACTGAAGTATTTCACATGTTCACATTGTTTTAATGTGGAACACATTTTTGTTTTCTGTATAGGGGTGCAAATTAGAAATTCAAGAAAAATACACGTAGAAATGTGGTCTGGTTTTGAACAATTACAGCTCAGTCAATTTTTTATCAATTATGATTTTATGCCACCATTTGATTGGAAATATTTCTACGTTTTGATTTGAATGTTCATAGGCATGTATTTTTAATTGTATATCTTTGAAATGTTGATTAATAGCTAGCAGTTGCCTATTTTGACTGCAAAAAATCTCCGGCATACCGGATTTCCCTGCCATAGTCGACGGTTTTGAAGGAGTAAGCGATATATCAAAGTGAAAGCATCGCTCTGATTGGTCGATGCTAAAGCGAAGCTGTTGGAAGCACCCGAAGCTATAATCATAAACAAAATCATAGCTAACGTTTCAGTTCTACGAGAAGCATACTAGAGGTAGGTTATTGCCAGACAGCAAGACAAAAAGTGCCATAAAACGATTTGAAGCTAACGCGAGTCATTAGCACCACCAAATAGCTTTCTACCTAAACGCTTCGAAACGAACTCACTGCGAGCCAACAGAGTGCATATATGATGCTTGATTGCTTTGCCATGCGGTAAGGGAAGATGTTCGGTTGCCGGCAGTGTTCGGTTGCCGGCACTCCACCGTAACTTTTGACAGAAAGTAGATAGCGTCATTTCGACAAATGTCATGTGTGTGTAATAGCAGCACGTTCTTTTTGTGCCGAATACCAAAGCAAACAGATGCTTGTAATTTTTGCTGCGCTCAAAACAAATTTTAATTGCGTGAAAATCCACACAAAAGTTTCTTATGACTTTTTTATAGTATTATAAATTCGAAGTTTTTTTATAGTATTAAGAAATCGAAGAGATGAGTGGTTTATGAGGTAAAATCGTTCTATTTCGTGATTTAATACCGGATGCTACCAAAATCTTCGCAACCGAAGTTTTTTTTCATCATTTTCAAAATGTCTACCGATTTCGGTTACCGGCACTCCAAGGTGTTCGGTTACCGGCATCCCATTTTTTCGACAAATCGCGAAAAATTGTCAGTGATATGCAGAGATGCAAAGTCTGTAAGTTTGTCTGTGAATTATCAAATTTCTTAGCTAACATGTAAGCCTTTTTTTCGTCTAAAAACTGTTTACAGACTTTTGAAACTTCGATTGTTTGAAGGCATTCCTCAGAATATGAAGACTTTTGAGATCTGGCGCGAATTTTTTGTCGTGAATACGACTTACTTTACTATGGGGCGCCTTTTCAAAATTTACCCTCTGAGAGAGTGATAAGTTTTTGATCGTGAATATCTCCTGTTGTATCTAATGAATCAACATAATTCTTGCGACATGCCATCGGAAATATGATCACAATTTTATGATAAAATTTTCAGCTGTGTGACGTAATCTCAAATAGTTCAAAATTTAACTTTTCTTAAATGTTTGGTACAAACGAGTGTCAAAGAGGATAATTCATAAGGCGCGTTTGCCTTTCTCGTATTTTGAAAGCTCATAGCTCAGTGATCTGTAGAAGGATTTATATAATCTAACTACCAGTAGAATCGAAAATTTTCAACTTGAACGTGTATTGCAACAAAATTGAAGTTTTTCAATAGTACACTATTGAAAAACCTGTTTGATTTAACCCATGACAGCACCAGCCAATCAGAACGCGAGATGTCTGCATCTATACAAGAGCATCCATATAAAAGTTGAGTGGTTCATTTTGCCTACCATTTGCTGAGCATCTGTTCCCGAAACAAGACACACGAGAGTAACATCGAGGACGTGTCGTCTCACTGTTTCCCGTTCTGCGTACAAGAAAAGGAATTTTGGCAAAGGGCTCTCCGTGCACCGCTGCCAGTAGCAGGTATAACATTAAATGTGATGTGAGAAATAGCGTCATTTAAGTTAAAGCAGCTACTCTGAACGTACGAGACACCGTCAGGACGATGGCACCGAAAACCGATAGAAAGGCAGCCAAAAAGTCCAGCAAGCAAGGCCCACTCAAAAAGCACTTTTTAGTGCTAAAGATAATCATAAAGAACTAGTTGAATTTTGTCGCTTTCCTACCATTTTCGGAGCAACTGTTGCCGATACAAGACATACACGAGAAGTTTAAAAAATTTGCACCGTCACTAACACATTCAATTACAAACGGCAATGCGAAAGTGGAAGTGATGATATTGAATACATCTTTATACTAGTATACAAATATTCCGTGCGAAACAGAGTTGCCACGTATACAGATCAATATGTATTTTTGTCGTAAATTCTTTAGTGTGGGGCGCTTTTTGATCGTGATATCTAACACATTCAATTACGACATTAACGCTGTCTCGCAATACGAAAAATAAAATTTTGATTTAGAAACATCTTTATACTAATATGGGGTCGTGTGAAAATATGCCATGCGAAACAGGGTTGCCATATATACAGGTTAATCTGTATTATTATTATTATTATTATTATTATTATTATTATTATTACTATTATTATTATTATTATTATTATTATTATTATTATTATTATTATTATTATTATTAAAATGACTCTTACATACCGAAGATCGTCGATACATTTCAGACCAGGCCTCGTAGTTTTAAGAAGAATCAGATATCTTCGAACTTCATAGCTTCAATAAAAATAAACTACAAATTTGTCGTACCTATCCTCCTATATTGGCAAATTAAAAAGGAATTGTTTAAAGTTTGGAATATATAGTTGTAGAATAGTAGCTGTTTAATGTAACTAATCTGTACCTTAATGTAGGTGCATCGCTTCAAACTCTATTAGTGAATAAGGGGAAAGTTTGCTCAATTCATACAAGCAATCAACTAACTGATATTCGGAAAAGTGATGGGTATTCACGACATCCAGTTACGTCTCTGACATTACCCACCCGCCTTTTGTTCTTGCTAGCTAAACTTATTGTATTGATTGGCATCTCTTATGATATCCAACACGTAGACAAATTAACAGCTCCAATACATTCGTCATATAAGTAAAAACATTGGTTCTCTGATTCTGTTAGCCATGGCGACTCCAAACAAATCTTCAAAGTCAAGAAAAATGAACTTTAATGCACTGAATAATGCGTTGCTTAGTGGATAAAATCCAATACATTCGACTGCAGCAACGTATTCAATTCCGCGAAGCCGGTGGAAGACCGACCAAATCAACACCAAAGGCGCCACCATCTAAATCTTTGGCCAAGAGAGTCAAGGAAGACAATGAAGTCTTTTGTTCAAAACGCCTCCGAAAAGAATAAATTCCGTTTTTTATTTGATTAATTGCAGTTTTTACTTATATTTTTCCATTTTTCAGCGAAATTTCTTGGGGTGCCGGAAATATATAGGTCATCGCTTTGAATTTCGAGATATTTACGATCATTGTAAAAAGTCTCACCTTTTCTTCTATCTACATCTATCATCTATCTACAGTTTTCATTATAACTTTGGGTAGACAACCCGTTTTTTCCGTGCATTTTATTTCTGGAAGTAGTACCTTTCCAATGGTTAACAAATTTTGATGATCGGTTGACTAACAACAAAGTTATAACTCGGTGAAGTTGAAGTGTTCAATATTTTCTAAGCGACTTTTATGCCAAAGGAAAGAAAATTGGAGAGCAGATAGGGCATATTTGGCGCGTGAAAAAAACCTGGAACGGGAAAACCTAAATTTTCATTGGTTTTTCTTTACCAAACATCTCCTACAAAGTTTTTGAATCAATTTACGAACTTCACAAAATTCGAGGGTGTAAAATTTATTGAGAAAAATTGGGTGTAAAATCGTTGAAAAACAGCTGAGCTATGAAAGCTCAAAGTTACCGTTTCAACTTTTTTGAGGCTTGATACTTGGAGTGTTAATAGAAACCAAAAAAAGATATTGAAAATCGGCTACTGTTATACCACGAGAAACAATCTAAGAATTCCCATAAATGCAACAGAAACTTCCACAGCGAATTTTTTTATAACACCAGGTACCTAATCGAAGATGACAATTTCGACAGTAAACACTTCAAAAACAACGCAAACAACTTTGGGAAAATGGAATGACATACAGTAACAGGAAAATATCTCGAATATATGATCATAATATTTGGACGAGAAATATACCTGATCAAATGAGATATAACGCTTCCAGAAATTCAAATACGAATTTAGTCAAGCAAACAGGTCCAATTCAAAAGTGGTAACGATACGGTGGAAAGAGAAATACAATGAAGTATAATTTGAAAAACCATCAGCTTGGTTATTATCCAGAGAGGATATGGATCAAACTATATACAATAAATGAGAACGACTTACTCTTACTTTTTCAGTCGTAGACCATGCGGGTCTATGCTGTATATAGGAGGCGTCTCAATTCAACTCGGTTCATGGCTATTCGCCGCCAGCCTCGGTAGCTGCGAAGGGTCTGCAGGTCGTCCTAAATTTGATCGATCCATCTTGCCCGCTGCGCGCTTCTTCTTCTTATACTGGTCGGATCATTATCGAGAATCAATATAACCGGGTTGTTCTCCGACATTCTAACAACATGTCCAGCCCACGGTAACCGCCCGACCTTGGCCGTTTGGACGAGGGTTGGTCCTCCCAGCAACTGGTGCAGTTCATGGTTTATTCGCCTTCTCCACGTACCGTCTTCCATCCGCACTTCGCCGAAGATGGTCCGCAACACCTTCCGTTCAAAAACACCTAGTGCGCGTTGATCCTCCGCAAGCATTGTCCAGGAATCGTGCTCGTAGAGGAAAACCGGTCTAATCAGCGTTTTGTAGATAGTTAACTTCGTACGACGGCTAATTTTGCTCGATCGAAGCGTCTTGTGCAGTCCAAAGTAAGCAGAATATGCGTCTCTTAATTTCTCTGCTGGTGTCATTATCGGCAGTCACCAGTGAGCCCAAGTACACGAACTCGTCGACCATTTCGATTGACACATTAATGTTTAGTCCGATCATGTCTACCCTCGCTCTCTCTTATCACAGCCTCCAAAGCAATGATGAATAGCAGACACGAAAGGCCATCACCTTGCCGTAGCTCTCTGCGAGTTTTGAAGGGACTCGAGTTCATCCCCGATACTCGAACAACGCCCATCACCAGGGTTGCCACATATACAGATTAATCTGCATTTTACAGATTTTTCAGATAAATTTGTGACCAAGATTATGTATATGCAGATTAAAGATTTTTGGCAAAAAATACAGATTTGTACAGATTTTTAATAGCGTGGATTAACAATTGAATAAATATCAAGTAAAAATATATTAAATAATGGTATTGATTATTTTTTCAAAGTGAAAACATTATCCTGGTTGTGTGTTCATTCTAAAAAGACGACAAAACTAAATGTAAAACAGTATGTTAAAGACAGTGAACACAGATGTTCTATCTGCTAATAAAGATTTGTTTATGTTTACTTTTTGCACAACTAGTGTAGCGTAATTGCTTATGCTTTCAAAAATTGCTTCTGATAAGATGAAAAGATGATGGCCTCGACCATGACGTAAGGTAGTATAAAAGAAAGATTGCCAATTCATCAATCAGATTAAGTTTCACTTTCAGATTATATTTTGAAAGTTTTTCGTCAAATCATTATTTCGAGAGGTTCCAACGCAAAAACAACTTCCAGCGTTTTTTCAACTACAAAATCATAAAATTCAGATTAAGAGAAGTTTTAGTTTCTTTAAATTTGGGTTCAAAAGAGGTTTCTTATAACTTCTATATACAGCTCCCGATACAGATTTACAGATTTTTCTTCTGAAAAATGCAGATTTAAATGTGGCAACCCTGCCCATCACTCGATCCATCGTAGCCTTGACCAATCGTATCAGTTTGTCCGGGAATCCGTAGCCGTGCATGATTTTCCATAGTAGATCTCGATCGATTGTGTCGTAGGCTGATTTGAAATAGATGAATAAGTGATGTGTGGGTACATTGTATTCGCGGCACTTTTGCAACACCTGGCGGATGGCGAACACTTGGTCCGTGGTAGCACGTTCGCCCATAAATCCTGCCTGATATTGTCCCACGAATTCCCAGGTTTGGGAGAACCTCACCTCGAAATCCAGTTTCGTCTGAAGCAATAAAAGAAATGAACAGTTTTTATTCAAAGATTTCTCTTTCTATTTGTTCAATAGATTCAGATATGTGCCTGACTACCTCAAAACCGTCGTCCGGATGCGAAAAAGGCAAGCAAGCGTGATGATTTTTTTTCAAAAGTTTTTGAAAACTTTGTTTCTCAATTTTTTTTGTTTCAATTATAGAGGTTTTAACATCTTAAGGTCATTCGCCTCTTCAGACCAGAAAATCACGAATTCCTAATCATATTACCGATAACTTGTAGAAATAAATATGTTGTTGGGTTAAGTACATCGAAAGATATTCGTGGTAAAGTTCTGTCCATTCTTGTACAGGGTAAATTTTGAAAAGGCGCCCCATAGTAAAGTAAGTCGTATTCAGGACAAGAGAACCGATTTCAAGAATTCTGGAACTAGGAACTGGACCTAAGCTCAAGAACTATATTCAGAACTTAGAACAGACTCAGAATTCAGTTGGATTTTAGTAGACTACAATTTCGAAACTGAAATCAAGAAGAAATGATCGATTTTCGACCACGGTTCCCCTTTTATACGCATTCAGATGAAGATATGTGCCTGACTACCTCAAAATCGTCCTCCTTGCGCGAAAAAGCCAAGCAAAAGTAAAGAGTTTTCCGCGTTGTTTTCAAAGTTTTAGAAAACTTCATTTTTGAGTTGCTTGTGGTTATATCACACTGTCCAAAAAAATAAACAAGTCGAGATATTCACGATGAAGTTCTGCCCATTCTTCCATATGGCTAATTTTGAAAAGGCACCCCATAGTAAAGCAAGTCGTATTAACGACAAAAATGTTATCGATATTTTGAATTTGCAAGTGCGCATTTATCTGTGATTTCGCAAAGGAAATCTTTGGCCAGTTACTTTATTTGAAAATATATTACACTTTTCTGTATTCAATTTATTTGGTAAACTTACTGCCTTCAGTCTAATATGGAAACAAATAGAATTCATTCACCTATATCTAATCCTACATAAGTAGAAAAGAGAATCAAATATTGTAAAAGTTTGAAAAAAAGTTGTCCTGTGGCTTTAGTATGATTTCAGCACATTCCGATGGTATGTATCATATTGATACATTAGAACCTTTGTATTACAATTTTTAGGGACGACTGGTTGTACGCTAATTCGCATGAATTTGATGCATAGAAGTAACAAGAGAGCAGATTTTAGTTTTCCTATCTAACCCAATAGGAGCAGCGTTAGAACGCGGTTTTGCTGGTATAACGAACTCTCAGCGAGCAACTAATATTCTGGAATTTCTGTTCGAATTGAAGTAGTAGAAATATGTGTACAGACACGCTTATGTAACTGAAAAAAATCAAAACGCCAAAATATCATCAACGCTACGGTAAATGATGTCAAAAATGAATTGAATGTAACGTTTCTTGGCTGATAAAATAATCGGGAAGATAAATGCCTTATACAATGACCAGACATTTTTCAAACAAAAATTTAGACTAAATAAATTTTGAAATTTTCTCATTCTGCTACTAAGATTTAAAAGTATTTAAAGAATCTAATAACTTTTGTCATGAATACGACTTACTTTACTATGGGGCGCCTTTTCAAAATTTACCCTCTGAGAGAGTGATAAGTTTTTGATCGTGAATATCTCTTGTTGTATCTAACGAACCAACATAATTTTTGCTACATGCCATCGGAAATATGATCACAATTTTATGATAAAATTTTCAGTTGTGTGTCACAATCTCAAATATATCAAAATTAAACTTTTCTGAAATGTTAATGTTCTGAATAATAAGGCGCGTTTGCCTTTCTTGTATTTTTAAAGCTCATAGCTCATTGATCTGTGAAAGGATTTATAATAATCTAACTATCAATAGAATCGAAACTTTTCAACTTAAACGGGTATAGCAAAAGCATTGAGGTATTTCAATAGTACACTATTGAAAACCCTGTCCCATTTGATCCATGTCAACACCAGCCAATCAGAACGCGTTCTGAGGAAGAAAACAAAATATCTGCTGCTGTACAACAAATCGTTCGAGAAAAATGTTCCGAACAGTGCTTAATATCGTAGTGAGTTCCACAATTTGGTTCTTCTGAAAGGCAGGAATGAATCCCGTACAGCATCCTGATAGTTTCTTTCAATGAAATGCAAATCCGAAATGAAATAACCGACATTAAAATTATGTATGCGGCTTTTTTATAGCCGTTAGGACTGCCCATTAGTGAAAAAGCTACAAACGAAATCACGTAAAATGAAACCCCTTAACAACAATTGGATCAGTTTGGATTCTATCGCCACTGCAAGCAGATGTATTGTGTATCGTTTGCAAAGTTAGTTTCGCTTCCGACAAGAGCGATTACGTCACAGCTGCTAGTCGTTTGCACTGGTGAAAAAACAACGAAAAGAGGACAATGGTGGGATGGGGAGCATCACACAAAATCAGCCGTTCTAATGGCTCTAAAAGTTTTCTAAAGAACTATTAGGAATTCTTCTTCGCAAATCGAAGGTAAAAATCCTCAGTTTAGTGCAAATCTAGAACAGTATGATTAGATTAGCGCACTTTTCACTGTGTGAAATTCACAGTAATCGAAATCAAGTGAAGCCCTCTTTGTTTTTGAGAAAAATGTCAAAAAGGGGAATGCCTGCATAATTCATACAATTGATCAACTAATTTATATTCGGAAGTGTTAAGGAACATGTCAGTTGTTTTCGTATTCACGACATCCAGTTATGTCTCTGACATTACCCACCCGCCTTTTTCATCAGCTTTAAGCTGTTTCAGGGTCGCATTACCTCTATTCTAAAGTAATGGGTTTTTATCTAACCAGGTATTGTTATTGCCGTATTTTATTTGGAAAACTTTCGCTGTATTCAAGTAGTAATCGTATTTTGTTTGTGAAAACTACATACACTAATTTGTTATCAACTGAGTAATGGTTACAAGCAACTAATATAATTTTTTTCTGTTTCGACTATTGTTCCAGGATATTGGAGCGTTCATAAACCGTTCCAGTGTAATCAGTGTAATGCGTCCTTTGGCCGAAAACCGTATTTAGAAATTCATCTTCGAATCCATTCTGGTGAACGTCCTTTCATTTGTGACAGAGAAGGTTGTGATAAAAGGTTTTGTACTTTGTTTCATTTAAACTCGTGTACAGTTTCGAACAGGCGTTTCTAAAATGTTAAATTTATTTCTTGTTTATAGGTTTTCGCAGAAATCAACACTGAACATTCACAAACGCGTTCACGATCGTTAGTATTTTTAAATTATGAATGTAAAGCTTCACGCTGAAGAGTCAGAAACACATTTTTTGTTAGTTTTCCTCTGATTATTTTTCAAGCTTAACTTTGTTTGAATATTTCGATTTTATGCTTTACCAAATCTATTCATGTAAATTTTATTAAGTATCCATGTTGCTTGTCTCCATTTGTCAGTTAATTTATAGTTCTATCAACATCTTTATGACTGCTTAAGACAAAAGCAGCAAATATAGATGAATACATATACGTCAGAAGAATGTTTCACGCTTGCCTTTATATATATATATATATATATATATATATATATATATATATATATATATATATATATATATATATATATATATATATATATATATATATATATATATATATATATATATATATATATATATATATATATATATATATATATATATATTAATTGTAAAGTCATTTTTTTTAAACAAGTTCCATATATTTTCAGCTAATCATAGACCTTTCATATGTGAGCATTGTCCAGCAACATTTTGCCGCAAGCCGTATCTTGATATTCATATAAGATCGCATACAGGTAGGTTTCTTGTTATTAAATTATTATTGTAGTAAGTAAGATAAAACCAGTGAAATAAACTGAAGTAAAATTTTTTCTTTCCCGATTTTGCTTATTTAACAATTATTTGCATTAAGTCAATCCCGAATAATGTAAAGCAGCAGTCACATGAACTTTCTACTAAATCCCCAACCCCACACATATACGGTATCATCGAGCTGAGCAATGTCTGTGTGTATATGTATGTGTGTGAGTGTGTGTTTGTCAAATAATCTCACTAGGTTTTCTCGGAGGTCTCATGGTTCCATACGGAATTCCTGAATTTCATCCGGATCCGACTTCTGGTTCCGTAGTTATAGGGTAAAGTGTGTTCAATATTGTACACCGTCACATAAACCGGCGAAACAAAAAACGTAAAAATATTCTAAACTGGTTTCAAAACTACACAAATCGATAGTCATTATCAGTAAGCAACTAAAGAAACCGATTCCGGCTAACCTGATTCCCGGTCTCCGGTTCCGGAAGTACCGGAAATAGCGGTCATATATTCCAAAATGGATCTCACTACCTTTTCTCAACGATGATTTGACCGATTTCCACAAACTTAGATTCACATGAAATGTCTCACGGTACCATACGGAATTCCTGAATTTCGTCCGGATCCAACTTCCGGTTCAGAGGTTATAGGGTAAAGTGTGTTGAATACAGTGTGTACACCGGCACTCAAACTGGCGGAACAAAACCGTATAAAATGTTGTAAACTGGGCTCAAAACCCTTATTCACAATCTTAGGCTGAAATGAATGGTCTTATGGTCCTCCAAAAAATTACTGCATATTTTCGGATACAACAAACATTGAAATCGTCATTTAGAGTGCGATGGTAAAATTGTATAAAATCTTCAAAATTTGAATAAAAACTAGTAGAGTAATTTTTCTATCGATTCGTACATAAACTGTGCCCGATAAACGTTTTTATCGAAAGATTTCGTGCGAGTTTTAAAAATAAATGAGTTTTTCTTTATTCTTTCGCACGCACACAATGTCAACGCATGCATTGGGGTGTGAAAAATGCCACATGCGGTAGACGCTAACAACATTTCTTTTGTTTTCGTTGTCCGTTCTCTCTGTGTAAACGTTGAATAAAGATGAGTAGAAAATGTAAGTAAGTGTTACTACTTTGTAAAATAATTTCTATTCATGTTTCAGTAGAACCAGAAATCAGTAATGATTTTCATCGCTACGAGCTTTGAAGCTTTGTTGAAAACGTAGCACATTCCTACATATGCGAGTTGTTTATAGCGAGAAATGGAAAAAAGAAAACAAAAGGTTTAACAAAACTCGCACGACATCTCGCGAAAGAAAAGCTTTCTAACTAATATTTTTCGCCAAATGCATAGTAAAATCATTTACTTACAATCGTATGTTTTTGATTTTTCGTGAATCGGGGCCAAGTTTTACTGGTCGATTTTTCAAGTGATTTCATAACGTTTTTATATGAGAAAGGCGAAAATCATCTTTTCTGTCAAGTTTTTCATTCATCTGGCTTCTCTGACATATGTTTTCACTCAGTCGTTGCAAAAACTGAACTTAGTTAAGGCGACTTTACGTCAAACTAACTAAAATTAATAAATAGTTAAACACAATTGCGGTTTGATTTCCCGGTGGACAGGGACGGGGAACGAGAGAATCGGGTGGATGTTAGTGTCGAACCTGTAGGTGGAAATTATACTTTCTGAGCGAGGTATAATAGATTACACTTGTATATTAATGTGTTTGAGGTACTGGTATATGAGAAGCATATATGAACTATCCCGACTTGCCAACACATCCTGAACCGGATTCTCAGGCGGTCTACATAGGACCCTAAGGGATTCCAATAGCTTCGATCAGGTGTCGCGAAATTCTACGAAAAACCACACGACATGCTCGATGTCCTGATAACCGTCGCTCCAGATGCAAAGACCGCTCTCCACGAGCCCAACACGGTGGAGATGTGCGTTGAAAGTGTAGTGATTTGACATGAGCCGCGACATAACACGAATGAAATCGCGACTCACGTTCATCCCCCTGAGCCGAGGTGTCGTCGATACCCTAGGGATAAAGAAATGTAGCCAGCTCGTCATTTCTCCATGAAGTTTGCCAACTTTCGCGAGTTTTCTGACGAGAGATACTGAAAAATTCATCGAAGCAGATTGGTCTTGCATAAATATCACCTTCTAATGCGCTTACCTTAGCCAATGAGTCTGCCTATTCATTGCCCGTAATGGAACAATGCGAAGAGATCCAGACTAACGATATTTAATACGACCGTCCAGATAAAGTTCTCAAGTGCCCCCGTATTTTCCCCAGGAAATATAGGGGATACTTTGCTGGCTCCATTGCCCGGAGAGCTTCTATTGAGCTTAGACTGTTCGTGACAATGAAGTAATGGTCTTTAGGCAAGGTGGCTATGATCTCGAGGGTGTATCGAATAGCAGCTAATTCTGCGACGTAAACTGAAGCCTTCTGTTTGAAGATGCCGAAGCCTGTGGACTCGTTGTTTTTTGATCCGTCAGTATAAAACATCTTTTCACAGTTGACTGTTCTAAATTCATTATTGAAATTATTTGGGGCCACTTCAGGGCGCACGTGATCCGGAATTCGATGGATCTCTTCTCTCATGGATGTGTTGAAAAACACAGTAGAATCAGAAGTATCCAAGAAATGAGCACAGTTTTTAGCAAACGAAGAAGGATTAATATTTTGAGCCATGTTATCAAATACAAGGACATAAAACGGATTTGAGAATTAAGCTCGTCAAGCCTTTCGAAGTTTTCAATCACCATCGGATTCAAGATATCGCATCGGATTAGGAATCGATATGAGAGATCCGAGAATCGATTTTTTAACGGAATGACGCCCGCGAGCACTTCGTCGTATGAGTCGACTGCATGCAACCTAAGGCAACAGCAAACAACGATACAGAATGCTTTCCAGTTTAATAAAATGGATGTTCGCGGCAGACCGGAAGCAGAAGCATCCATATTCCATTACAGGTAGTTCCGTTGTTTTGTACAACCTCATGAGGTCTCCTGGGTCCCCACCAAGTTCAGATTATTGTACGAAGAAAATTGATTCTTTGTTTGCATATCTGTTTCAGATACCTAATGTGACATCCCCAGGTGCCTTTCGAGTCGAACCAGACCCCAAGATATTTAAATGTCAAGACCTGAGCAATGGTTTCAACTCCTAGTTGAAGCTGTAATTGTGCTGGCTCTCGCTTCCTTGAAAATACAACCAGCTGTTTTCTCCGTAAAGAACTCGATACCCATTTGAAGAGCCCATGTGGACAAGTTGTCGAGGGTGTGTTGCAATGGTCCTTGGAGATCTGCAGCTTTGGGCCTTATAATAGACACAACGCTGTCGCCGGCAAGTTGTCTTAGCGTGCAAGATGTGTTGATACATTCATCAATATTGTTTAGGTAAAAATTGTATAAAAGGGGGCTTAAACATGAGCCCTGAGGAAGACCCATGTAACTGAATCGTATTGTTGACAAATCACCATGCGAGAAATACATGTGTTTCTTGGACAACAGATTATACAAAAAGTTGTTATAAATTGGTGAAACACCATGATGATGCAACTGTTCAGATATGATGTTTATGGAAACTGAGTCAAAAGCCTCCTTAATTTCAAGGAAAACTGACGCCATTTGTTCTTTACGAGCAAATGCCATTTGAATTTTGGTTGAGAGCAACGCAAGACAATTGTTCGTTCTTTTGCCTCTGCGGAAGCCGAATTGTGGATCTGAAACTAAGCCATTAGTCTGGACCCAATTGTCTAGACGAAACAGAATAATTTTTCGAACAATTTCCGGATACAGGAAAGCATAGCAATCGGCCGATACGAATTGTGAACGGTGGCTGGTTTTCCTGGTTTTTGAATGGCGATTACTCACACTTGTCTCCAGTCGTGTGGGATGATATCACCCTCAAGAAACTTGTTGAATAAATTCAACAATCGCCTTCTGGCGGGGTCAGGCAGATTTTTCAATAAGTTTGAAGTTGTTTGTCTTGTTCCGGGGCTTTATTGTTACATGACATGACAATAGCGCAAGTGAAAACTTTACCATCGAAAAAGATGTTTCGTTCCTGTTTGATGACGCGACGTGGGTGATCTTCTGTTCGGGAATAGTGTCAGGACATACTTATTTAGCGAAATTGAATATCCAGCTTTTAGAATATTCCTCACTTTCGTTCGTTGTGTTATGGTTGCGCATGCGACGGGCCGTATTCCAAAGAGTGCTCATTGATGCTTCTCTCGATAATCCGTCTACAAATCGACGCCAACAACCACGTTTCTTCGCTTTAATCAAGTTTTTCATTTTAACGTCCAATGCCGCGCAGTTTCTGTAATAATCTGGTGCTCCGGTTTTTCTAAACTCGATAAATGATGGAGCTCTTTCGGCGTTTAATTTTGAGCACTCTTTGCCCCACCACGGGTTTGGAGGACGGATGTTAGATTTCGCATCAGGTACACGTTTCGTCTGAGCTCGAGTCGCGGTGTCGAGAATCAAGCCAGCCAAAAACGTATACTCTTCCTCCGGAAGAAGTTCTTGTGTTGTTTCTAGTTTCTCAGACATCGAATTCGCGTAGAACTTTCAATCAATATTTCGTCAGAGGTCATAAGAAACATTGATTGTCTCCGATGGTCCTAATCCGCTGGCGATTGAAATTATGATTGGTAGATGATCGCTACTGTGCGAATCAGGGATCACCTCCCACTAGCAATCCAACCGTAGCGATGTCGAGCAAAGGGATAAATCCAGCGCACTTGGTCTTTCTGGTAATGCAGGAAGACGTGTCATTTCTCCCGTATTTCAGATTGTCGTATTGAAGTTGTCACAGATATCATAGATTATAGCTGATCTGTTATCGTCGTGAGCCCCAGCCCGTACCGTGTGAATTAAAGTCTCCAACTTCGGTGCGGGAAGGAGCTCAATGATATCACTGAGCCACCGATGCCCAACCGAGGCTCTTGGGGGGATGTAGATGGAAGCAATGCAAAGGTCATTGCCTTCGATTGTAACATGACATACGACAACTTCAATACCTGCTATCGAGGGGAGGTTAATTTGATAACATATAGGTAGAGCACTTTTTGATCCCCAAAAGTACTCCTTCGTAGGGATCATCTCGATCCAGACGAATAATGCTAAAATCGTGGAAGTTTGAGAATATTTCAGAAGTTAGCCAAGTTTCGCACAACGCAAATGCGTCACATTTCAGATTATTTACTAGGAATTTAAAAGAATCTATTTTTGGGATGTTACTTCGTTAATTCCACTGTGTAACAGTAATTGTATCCGTGACCTCGCTGGGTGACCTAGCCATCGAAGGATACGATCGTTGAAAGAAGGGGCCATTTTGCAGTCAACTGCTTCAAAAATGTTTTGACTGTAGGAATGAAAGCCATTAATAGGCCTTTAAGAGGTTTTAAAATATTGAGGGAGGTCATGATCCAGTCCATAATATCAGATAATTTAACAAACCCAGTACCTGGTAAATTTTCTGATTGATCCTTAGGAACTTTCGAGGGTTTTGAAGTCCCAGAAAGTAATGGAAATTCTTGTTCGGAATTTAATTTCCGAAGGCCTGGAGCTTTTTTCTCCGTTTTTTGCCATCAATACCAGTTGTAATTTTTTGAGACCCATTAGAGGACACCTTCGAATCCTTACTAGGGAGCTTTTGAGAAGATTTTTTTCTTGTCTTTCTGTATAATGAGCCTACAACCGAAAATGTACCTTCGATGGGGTCATCAGCATCGCTCTCGTCAGTTGACAAACAAGCGAAAAGATTTACTGGAGGCTCTTCAACATTTCAGCAAAGAAATGCTTCAAATGTTGCTTGAGTGAACGCCTCATCTTGTTTTTGCGCAATTTGTTTGCGGGGCATACTGAGAGGTCATGCGGTCCCTCCTTACAATAGATACATTTTTCAATATCACCACCGCAGGAGTTATCAGTAGACGATACTGAACGCAATTGCTTGCAATCCAGTATCTTAACATTTGTGAGTAGGGGGTTTTTGAAACCGCCTGTCCCATGATCCAGAACGTCCACGCAAGTCAGACTCGGATCGGTGATCACGCCGTCTATCTCGACTTCGCGAGCTGGTACGTATACGCGGTACTCCCGCGTGAAAAGCTCTCATTGAACGATCTCATTGGCCTGTTTTGCACTTTCTAACAAGACCCTAAGCTTGTCTGGGCGCATCTTTTCGATTTTGGCATTGTAGAGTATCGCGAGGTCAAGTCTTCCGATAACCTAAGTATATTCAATTTAATACGGGATAGTTTTTAATACGAGTTTTATTGCCATTAAAAGATGAGGTGGATCATTATCTGGAGGAAGGTCACCCATTTTTATACCACCTGTCATACACTGAGCTAAATTCTCATTTTCACATTATATGATATTCTAATATATTTCCACTATTGGAAATGCCAATAAAAATTACATGGTGTATCAATCATTTCATTTATAAATAGCCTTTAATGCAGGCCATTATAGTTCCATATACCAGTAATATATAGATCAAATGATTACTATTGAATTAAACAATGAGCTTATTATATTAAGAGGAATCAAAAGCTGCAATAAAAGATAGTTGCATTATTATAAAAGCTTTGTTATTTATTTTTATCATTTCATAATAAATTCGTTTTACACTTACGTCTCTCGGTAATTTTCTGTTATCGCGCTGTTCTTTCAGGATTCGAGCTTTACTACTGGTGAATCCCTGGAAGCACTTTCTGATATTAACTGTAAAGAAGTGTGACCCCAAAGATATTAAATAAAAAATAAATCATTTTACTAGTCAGTAATGAAAAAAATGAAACAAACCTTATAATCTCATGATTCGTAAATATATCCTTGATGGGAGTTGAAAGAGCTAAAGTGTCTGCGATTATAAATTGCTTTATGATGCAGAAATTCCAGGTGAACTGCCTGAAGCAGCTGAAGAATATCGAGACCTCACCACATACATTATGAAATGGGATAAGTTCTGTCGAGTTTTCATATAAATTGTATGTGAAATTCTAATCAATTCATTATTGTTACACTAATTTAGACTTCATGTACATTCTTAATAAAAAATATAAATTTCCATATGGCTTCAATGAGTTATACGATGCATACGATTCATATGACGAATCTAATGAATATAAAAAAGATTTTTATTTCAGTGTATCACGAATTTTTGTCCGTGCGGATAAAATCGGGGTGCAAATAATGTGGTATTGAACAACAGGGAATGAGAAACGGGAAGTTTTAATCAGCTTGTAGCTCCGAACGGTGAATGGCTACCAAGACCCGGTCCGAGGCAACCGGAAAATATTCCTTCCGATAGAGTGCAAAAAACCTCCTTGAAGAAAAAGCACTTTTTTTGTCTCTCACTGCACTGTCCAATAGAACGTTTCTCTTTTTATCACTACACGGAGAACCCTTCGATCATTAAATTGCGATATCGCAGTTTTTGATTTTTGCGATAGTTGATTTAACTAATTTCTTTTTGATTTAACCAAAATGGTTTTTGATTTGCATATATTCAAGTAGTTGAAAAATATGTTGTTCTGAATGCTGTCAAATGCCGGAGACAGTTGAAAGCTAAACAATAATCGCAATGCAAAATCAACAACTTTTTTAGTTGAAATCTCTTCGCGTCGCTTCAAAATGTCAATGAAAACAACATCGATGGTTAAAGCGTTTGGTAAAATTGTGTTCATTCGATTTGAGAATTTTATGATAACAAGTGTTTATCTAACAGCGATGTTGTGATAAAGTTAACCTCGTTTGAGATGAAAAAGATTTGGTGACAAATTAGAAAATGTTAATAAATGATCATCTCGTAATCTTTCAGGTATGCGCAAAAATTTTATGCTTCAAATTCGATCATTATTTACTTTCAGCAGACTGTTTTACTTCCAGCTGTTTGATACCGATGATGATGTTTATGCATTAGCAATAACATGAATTTAATTTATAAAAGTAACAGGAGCGAAGGGTTTCAAACACACAGAACGCGCTGCGATTGAATGGCGCGTTTGAATTGCCGTCGCAAAATTCCAATTCTCAGCCGTTGATGCACCTCATGCTCATATAAATTGACTAAAATTATCAGTGCATAACTTTAGTTCAACCGTTTGAAGGCATCATTTTAGGTAAATTTAATAATTTCGCTAATTTATGCGCCCCTCCGGGCACTTTTGCTGATTAAAAACGTTTTTCTACATCAATCATTTCCGATCGAATCAGAAGTATTTTTTTAGAATTTAGATCTTTACTGATCTCAAAACAAACAAACAAATAAAACCGATTTATTTTTCAACTAACAGAATTTTGTTTCAATAACAACACCAGTTATTTCAACTAAAATATTTGTTGAAATTGAAAGGTATGTGTCCTCACTAATTGACAGCTTTTTTTCTCAAACAGTTGAATTAGTTGTTTCAACCATCGTTTCTGCTAATCGAAAAACAAAAATAACAATTTAGTTAAAACAACAATCGATTAGTTGTACCAAATTTTAACCAATCGAATTCAGAAAATCAAATAATATTTTGGTTGAAATGGGATCGCGGGTGGTTCCGTGTATATATATATTTCTCACTGTTTCTAATGTATTTGTAAACAATATAGCATCTGCGCCCAGCGGGCGCTGGCTAACGGTACCACACGTAATGCTCCTTTACACAAGCACACAATCGACCTTGAGGACGGATTAATTCGAATTATCACTCGACCGCACTGATGGAGACAATATAATACGGAATGACCATAATAACGGAATAAAGCAATTCACCACACGATTAGAAAAAAGCGAATTCACATCCGATCAACCCGATAGTTACAGTGGAACTGATCGTGCACTACTTGATTCTAAGGGATAAATGCAGGTTATCAAAAAGTAAATATTGGTGTCAATTGGATTGTACATTTATGATAAGGAAAACGGGGGATTATAATTGAACAATTCTCAATTTAAACTTGGCATGGCAATGAAACAAGGTATTCGGGTCAGCTGCGGTGTTGTCCCCTTCTATCAGTGCATCACGATCAGTGCCTTGTGTGACGAAATATTGATAGTGTGTGCAAAATTGGGATAAGTGATTTAGTATATCTTTCCGTACGTTGTCTGTAGCAGAGTGCCCTGCGTTTCGGCAGCGTTTCTCAAAGTATCAATTGCGTGCTGGGGGCTCTCGTTGTGTGCGAGCTGTATACCAGCAGTAAGGGCGAAAGCGTGAGTTCTTTTGAGTGCATGTGTTGTTATTTGTTGGCAGTGTTCTGTTTGTGGACAGTGGTTTTGTTTCCTAGACTGATAGCGATTGCTCACTTGGCTGCTGAGATTGAGTGAGACGGATTTAACGCACTGATAGAAGGATCTCCGTGTACCATTCGCAAGCATTGTTGCTTCATTTATTCTGTGAACAACTGGACTGTGCCTGCACCCGAGTTGGGCGGTTTGTCTGCTTCGACAGTTTACTCATATTTGCTTTACACTATATATATATATATATATATATATATATATATATATATATATATATATATATATATATATATATATATATATATATATATATATATATATATATATATATATATATATATATATATATATATATATATATATATATATATATATATATATATATATATATATATATATATATATATATATATATATATATATATATATATATATATATATATATATATATATATATATATATATATATATATATATATATATATATATATATATATATATATATATATATATATAACCGACAAAACACGATGATTTTTACCGCTCTTATATATAAGGGTGCCAATATTTTGGTATCACCTCTAATTTCGTAAAGTGCTAGTGCTTAAAAGTTCAAGCACTTCAAAAAATGTCCTCATGCAAAATTTGAGCTAAATCGGACATGGGTAAGAGGTGTTGCCCGGCGGTTAAGGTTTGAAAATTTTCGATCTTGAAAAAGCACCATAGGGGGGAGTACAAGAAATTTTCGAAATCAAAAAAATAATTTTGAGGGCAAAAGGCTTAAAACTGCGTGAAACGTCGAGATTCTGTGTCATCCCAAAAAAATTTATTTTTGGAAAAATCAACTTTCTGGGACTTTTTTTCTAAGTCCCAAAATGTCGATTTTTTCAAAAAATTTTTTTTCGAGATGACACTAAATCTCGACGTTTCATGCAATTCTAAGCTTTTTGGCATTAAAATTATTTTTTTCGATTTCGAAAATTTCATGTAAACCCCCTCTTTCCACTAAGTGGACTAAGAAGGGTCGTTTTAGATTAGCATCACTCTTCTCATACAAATAGGCAACGCAAATGTATGCACTAGTTTGGAAAAATGATGTTGACTGTGTGACATAAACACTAAAGCATGCTTTCGTGAACTACTCGAATCAATCTGAATCAGTTGGTGTCAAAATTAGTATCCGATATTATTTTATAAAAGTTTGAAATATATTTTCAGGATTGGAATGAGTAGACGAAAAAGTGACAAAATCAGAATCGACCTTCTCCGATTTGGATTAAACTTTGCACATGGCTTCAGTATGGCAAACCATAAGTTTTGAACCGATTGAGAGGTCAATCCGACTCACGACTGATTTTTAAAAAGGGCGTATGTATTTTTGCATTTCACAAAAATTGCCTTTTTCAAATCGGTGTAATTCGGAAACCGTTAATTGTACAAAAATGGCGTTCAGGAAGAAGTTGTAGGGAATCGATAACGCACTCTAAAAAAATATACACTGAAAAAAAAATTGATTATATTTCTCAATAATTACAAAATAATCCAAAAAAGTTATATAAAAAAGTTAAATAAAAAAGTCATGATTTTAATTATTTTTGATAATTTTTATTTTAAAGCTGTTATTAAAATCTACAGATTGATGGCTATCCCATCCATGCCATTTGAAAAATGAATAAGTTGCAGCTAAAACAATTTACAGATATATTCGAAATTTCAAGTTCTCGTTGAAAGATAATCATTTAAACAGTAGAATATTATTCCACAGGTTAAAGGCAATACATTTGTTCATGATATCCTTTCTTCTAAAAGTGGCTGTTCTTGAAATACTTGGATATTCAATTATAACACCATTTTTTATATTTCCATGAATTGTTTATTTGCTTGCTATATGTACAATTATTACATGACATGAATAGTTCTTACTTATATTTAAGCTTTTATTTATGTCTGACGGAGCTGCCACGTAGTACAAAAACAGAAAAAAATTGCAAGTCTCTGTAAATTTAAATCAATGTATAACATTGATGCTGAGTGGCATTTTTTGCAACTTCTCATGGTAAAGGACCATGTGATGCACTCGGGGGTAATTTAAAGCGAATGGGACAACGTGATGATTGGGCAGAGCAGAGACGTCGAGATGCATTCATGTCCATGTCTTTTTGTTACGTGTCACAAAAAGAATATGAACGGGTTATGACCGAGTGGAGTAGTGTTTATAAGCAGTGTTGGTGATTGCCGAAAATTTGACAGAAGTTGCTATATTGCTATCTATATTGTATACAACATTTTCAATTCGGTAGAAGATGCTGCAAGAACTCGAGTCTCTCAATGCATGCACTTTGAGAGAATTTTGCTTCATTTCTTTGCTCCATTTCATACTTTGAGTATTTCACGCCCTTAAAAAAAATTTTCAGTCTGATAATGATCGTTGCTGTGTGGAATTTCCCAAGAGAGAATCGCAAGTTGACAATTATCGCAGAAAATCGAATCGAAGATTCAACTTGATGATTCTCATACTAGTTTGCAATATTTCAAAACCCTTGTGTGGAGCATTCACAGACATTTTCATAG